>NW_017674620.1:44202-90629 GCF_001879085.1 Nicotiana attenuata
CAATTTACTGTTGTTTGGATAATTTGTTTTGATTCTGGTTAGTTTTCGATTATGTTAATTGTTACCTATTGATCAAAATTCTGACAGATTAGTTTCATGATTAGTTGTTTTTAATAATGATTTAATAATTTTAATTTTGTTGTTAGTTTAGATCATTTGAATTTCAATAATTGATATTAGCTAGGGTTAATTAGTTCAATTGGAAATTGGTTAATTAGGGTTTTTCTTTAGATTACTATTTAAGCCTTAATAAATTTAGGTTTCAGGATAAATTGGTTAAGTGCAATTGATTAAAACATGTTGGTAATTCTAGGAGAGGTTTGAGGGTATTTCAGGGATTGAAAATGGCATGTTTTGCCAAAATGGTAATTTTAGAACCAAGATAAGGGTAGTATAGGTATTGTACGATTAAAAGAACACCCTAGGGACTTCTAGAATAGGACTTTAGTGTAGATTTTAGCAAACTTAGGGTAGTGACTTGAGAAACAAGTCAGAAATTGAAGGTTTAATAGGTGAATTCTGAAATTAAAAGGGGGGAAAATGTGTGAAAGCTTCCAGAATAATCTGCCCCCACTCCTTGCCTATAAAAGGCACCCCTAATGCCTTCTTGAACAAGTTTGGAACCATAACATTTCCCCCCAAAAATAGTCTCTGCAATCTCAACAGATCTGAAATTGGAGATTCAAAACTCAAAAAAAAACACAAAAACAGTAGAAAAACTCTATAAAAATCCTGTTCTATTGGAGTCCTCTTAGAGTTTAAGTTAGATTTTTAGCTGTAGATCAGATTTCCAGTCAACAGAAGATTAGAAATGGCCTGAATATCTTTAGATTTGGTTTGGTTCGAGTCCAAGGAGTTCTGGTTGGTTTTGAGTATATTTTGGTCCATTCGTGTTTGGTTTTCGTGTGCCTTTGGTGTTTAATCTGTTGCCGTTCGTTCCTGGGTTTGCTGTGTTAATTTTGGAGCTGAAATTGATTTAATTGCATTGAATCTGGGTTGCTACTCATCACTGCCTCAACTGACTTCCATTTCCTCTTCTTCCTGTTATATTCTGATTTCCAGGTACACAGCTATTACCTTGGCAATTGTAAGTTGAAACTGTGCAGAATGAATGAACGAAGAATTGAAACATATGCTTTGATTGAGTTCTCTTCCTGATTTATGTATTTGAACATTTAGTCCCCTGATGCTAGGCATATTTCTGTTGGTTTTGTAATAACTGGATTGAATAAAGTCACTACTGCTCAAACGTGTAACGAGCCTTCCTTAAGTTGAGTACAAGTTGTAATTAATTGCATAGGTAAAATAGTTTGTGTTGGCTTTAGTTGATTTCCTATCAACCATTCCGTAAGTCTCTCTTAAAATGACCCATAAGTGTGTTAGAGCCTTGGGTAGTCGTTCTCATTTTCAGTCTACAATTAACAGAACTTGACTGAATTTTTTTGGATCCATTTGAATTTCAGTAGGTAACTAGCAGAATATAAAGGATATTGATTAAATTCAGCACAGTTTAGGCGTTAACTAGCAGAATATAAGCGTTAATCAGACAATTCGAAATGGTTGTGGTATATTGATTGATTAAATTCAACCTTGGTCCTATAATACTTCAATTCGACCTGTGATTCTGGGCTCAAATGTGAGGCCCAGACAGCTTTTGTCCAACTGCCCAACTAACGTGCATAATGCCTCTTGGGCCCGGTTTCCTCAATAACACGCCCAACTGTCCAGTCTTCTATATTTTGAACAAACTGTTAAGCATGCTTCATCTCCACTTCATAAGTTATTGGGTTTGAATTAATTCGAAAGCGAATCATAGGGATTTGGCCTTTTTATCGATATTGAATAAGTAGGATTATTTTCCTTTTTATTATTAGAGACAAATAAAATAGAAAATCATAGTTGCTTTAGGTTTGCCCTTTAAATAATAAAAGAGATGAGCATTGCTAAACAAAACATATAAATCGCGGGGCCCTCGATAAATGCTTATACTAAAAATACTTAGACTTCGGGATGGGCCGTTTAGCGAATTTCGCGGTCTTCCCCAAAGATAATAACGCGTTAGTCTCTTTAGGCGCGTAACTTAATAATATTACCTTCCTAAAAGTGGGTGCACATTTATGTGATCCAAATCCAAATCTCAACGAAGTCGAAATGTGTTAACAATCACGGGTGCACTGGTGCGACGTGGTTCGAGACGCATTTTCACGACGTTGCAATTCTTATTAAAAATAAAAATAAAAGCGGTTGACTAATAAAAGCACATAAGCTAGAACATGTTTTGAAATCAGATAAAATCAAATACAACAGTTGAGCGACCGTGCTAGAACCACGGAACCCGGGAATGCCTAACACCTTCTCCCGGGTTAAAAGAATTCCTTACTCGGATTTCTAGTTCGCGGACTGCTAACAGAGTCATAATTTCCTCGGATTGGGATTCAACCGGTGACTTGGGACACCATTAATCTCCCAAGTGGCGACTCTGAATATTAATAATAAATCCCGTTCCGATTGTCCTTTAATTGGAAAAACTCCTTTACACCCTCACAGGTGTAGGAAAAAGGAGGTGTGACACTCACTATCGAACCGGAAACTTCAAAGAATTCAACTTTCGGCATTCCAAGCCTAAATTAGCTAAGGACCTCCAAAACACAATCCGAACACGCCCCTAAGCCCGAAATCACCTAACGGAACTAACGGAACCATCGGATTTCCATTCCAAGGCCGTCTTCACACTGTTCCGACTACGGTCAACTTTCCAACACTTAAGCTCTCATTTAGGGACTAAGTGTCCCAAAACTCTCCGAAACTTAAAACCGAACATCCCGGCAAATCAAAATAGCAGAAATAAATACGGGGAAAGCAGTTAAAAGGGGATCGGGGCGTTAATTCTTAAGACAACCGGCCGGGTCGTCACACATTAGTAGGCGCCATCACGACTCCCGAGGGTGGGAAATTCGGGTCGTGACAATATCATATGTGTTTAAACCACAAATTATCTTTAATTGTCACTCACATTTTTCGAGGTAAACAGTTTGGCGCCCACCGTGGGGCTAAAGATAATAGTGATTATTTTAGTGCTAGTTTTCTTATACCACACGCTATTCTTCACACTTTTTCTTGTCAAAGATTTTTTGATTTCAGGCTAGAATATGTCTAGCACACAAAATGCACCTGCTCATGACAGTGAGGGACTCGGAGAAAATAGCGGTATAGGGGTCGGTGTACCACCCATAAACTCTAAGGGAGTGACAAACATGGAGCCAGTTGATATCAGCTCGCACAACGCTCTAAACACGGACGCAGGTACAGGCCCCGTAAGGAATGCACATAGGGAAGCACGAGGAATGGGAGAAGGAGGAGTCAGCCTCCAAGTGATATTCGAGATGCTGCAAGCTCAGCAAGTCGCCATTGCTCAACGTCAGAGTCAGAACAGAACTCCTAACACTGCCAAACTAGTGAACGCTCGGCATGAACCAGCGCTAGAAAGGCCCGATGAAAGTGGCTCCGGGACTGACTCCACAATCATGAAAATGCTCGAGGAACTGACTAAAAGGATCGAGTCAGGAGAAAAGAAGATAGAAGACAACGATAAAAAGGTGGAAACTTACAACTCCCGGGTAGACCAGATACCGGGAGCACCTCAAGTTTTGAAGGGTTTAGATGCCAAAAAATTCATACAAAAACATTTCCCCCCAAGTGCGGCTCCGATGCCCATTCCCAAGAAGTTTCGCATGCCCGATATACCGAAATATAACGGAACTACTGACCCTAACGAACATATTACTTCATACACTTGTGGAATCAAAGGACATGACTTGAATGACGATGAAATCGAGTCAGTATTATTGAAAAAGTTTGGGGAAACACTATCAAAAGGAGCTATGATCTGGTATCACAACTTAGCTCCTAACTCCATTGACTCATTTGCTATGTTGGCGGATGCCTTCGTGAAAGCACATGCCGGGGCCATAAAGGTGGCCATAAGAAAATCGAATATCTTTAAAATAAAATAAAGGGACGACGAGATACTGAGGGAGTTCGTGTCCAGGTTTCAAATGGAAATAATGGAATTACCGCCAGTCTCCGATGACTAGGCAGTTCAGGCCTTTATGCAAGGTTTGAATGAAAGAAGCTCAATTGCATCTCGACAGCTAAAGCAGAACATGATTGAATATCCAGTTGTGACATGGTCGGATGTGCACAATCGTTATCATTCAAAAATTAGTGTCGAGGACAACCAGTTGGGAGCCCCCTCGGGCTCAGTTCACCCTAACGGATTCGCAGCCAAGCCCCTGAGGGACACAGACCGGGGATCAAGATTCAACAAAAAATGGTATCAACCATATGCCGATCGAAGAAATAACGGCCCGAGCCACAACTCCTCTCGGAGCGATCGAAGAAGTGACCAAGGTCAAGGTTCTCGGGGACTCATGAGCAAGAACGGGTTCGATAAGCACGCCGACCCCGCCGAGGTCCCCCCATTATCATAATACAATTTCAGCATAGATGCATCAGGGATCGTCTCGGCTATTGGGAGAATCAAACATACTAAGTGGCCCAGGCCAATACAGACTGATCCCTCCCAAACGAACCCGAACTTGATGTGCAATTATCATGGCACGCATGGTCATAGAACGGAGGATTGTCGGCATCTAAGGGAGGAAGTGGCTAGGTTATTCAATGAGGGCCACCTTCGAGAATTCCTAAGTGATCGGGCTAAGAATCACTTCAGGGAGAGGGATGCAGGCAGAAAGAACGAACTTGAAGAACCTCAACCTGTCATTCACATGATCATCGGTGGAATCGACGTCCCACGGGGACCAATATTCAAATGAACCAAAGTATCCATCACAAGGGAGAAACGGACTCGGGATTACTAGCCCGAGGACACCCTCACATTCAGCGAGGAAGACATCGAGGCTTTATCTCAACCTCACAACGATGTGCTGTAATTTCTATCCTTTTAAATAAAGTTCAAGTTAAACGTGTTCTCGTGGATCC
The DNA here is from genome assembly GCF_001879085.1 of Nicotiana attenuata. Lineage (NCBI taxonomy): Eukaryota > Viridiplantae > Streptophyta > Magnoliopsida > Solanales > Solanaceae > Nicotiana > Nicotiana attenuata. Next base: position 49,204 of record NW_017674620.1, read on the forward strand.
AGGTAGTTCAGCAAATATAATCAGGTCAAGGGTCGTGGAGCAGCTCGGGCTGCTCGATCAAATCATACCGGCATTTCGAGTCCTGAATGGCTTTAACATGGCAAGTGAAATAACGAAGGGAGAAATCATCCTCCAAGTAAACGTGGCCGGAACCATACAAGACACCAAATTTCATGTCATCGAAGGTGACATAAGGTATAATGCTTTGCTTGGAAGGCCGTGGATCCATAGCATGAGGGCAGTGCCGTCGACCCTTCATCAGATGATGAAGTTCCCAACGAAAGATGGCGTGAAAACAGTATATGGAGAGCAGCATGCAGCTAAGGAGATGTTTGCAGTACATGACTTGGCACCGATATCGGCACCATCCACATCGGAAAAGTCGAAAGACAAACAGGAGGCCAAATAGACATTACAAACCGTACCCTCGATTGAGCCCGAGGGACAGGTGATTGATGAACAGTTAATCAAGGACGAAGAAGAAGATTTCCTCACCCCCCCGAGCCTTCGTTGCCCCCAAGGAATCGGGTGCGATGAATCCCACGGTCGAAGAACTCGAGCAGGCCGTATTGATTGAGCATATTCCAGAGCGTCAGGTATACCTGGGGACGGGGTTAACCCCCGAACTCAGGAAAAAAACTTATTCAATTTCTTATCAATAACATCGATTGCTTCGCCTGGTCCCACTTAGATATGACAGGGATCCCACCAGAAATAACAACCCATCGACTGAGTGTCGATCCCAGGTTCATACCGGTAAAGCAAAAGAGGAGACCTCAGTCCGAGGTAAAGCATGCAATCATCAAATAAGAGGTAACCAAACTTCTAAAGATAGGATCCATTAGGGAAGTAAAATATCCCGAATGGCTAGCCAACGTCGTAGTAGTCCCTAAAAAGGGGAATAAACTTAGAATGTGTGTAGACTAAGAATTTGAACAGAGCATGCCCTAAAGATTCCTTCCCATTTGCCCAACATCGATCGTTTGATCGACGCTACGGCCGGCCACGAGATCCTTACTTTTCTCGATGCCTACTCCGGCTACAACCAAATTCAAATGAACCCGGAGGACCAGGAAAAGACTTCGTTCATCACGAAGTATGGTACGTATTGTTACAATGTAATGCCCCTCGGGCTAAAAAATGCAGGAGCCACATATCAACGCCTAGTTAATAAGATGTTCGAACATCAAATAGGCAAATCCATGGAAGTTTATATTGATGACATGTTGGTTAAGTCCCTACACACAGAGGACCATTTGACCCATTTGCAGGTAACGTTCGATATCCTAAGAAAGTACAACATGAAGCTCAACCCTGAGAAATGCGCCTTTGGAGTTGGCTCGGGCAAGTTCTTGGGATTCATGGTGTCAAACAGGGGTATCGAGATCAACCTCGATAAAATCAAAGCCATCGAGGAAATCACTGTAGTCAACACTGTGAAAGATGTGCAACGGCTGACCGGACGGATAGCTGCCTTGGGCCGATTTATCTCGAGGTCATCAGATCGGAGCCATCATTTCTTTTCCCTACTCAAGAAGAAGAAAAACTTCGTATGGACTCCGGAGTGCCAACGAGTCTTGGAAGAGTTAAAACGGTATCTCTCAAGCCCGCCCCTGCTCCATACTCCGAAGGAGGATGAAACACTCTACTTGTATCTAGCCGTGTCCGAGGTAGCGGTAAGCGGTGTGTTGGTTTCGAGAAGAGCAAGGTACGCAATTTCCTGTCTATTATGTGAGTCGAACCTTAGGAGATGCTGAAACCAGGTACCTACATTTGGAAAAGTTAGCTCTTGCATTAATAAGCGCATCTAGGAAATTAAAACCGTATTTCCAATGCCATCCTATATGTGTACTGACTACGTACCCACTTCGAAATGTCTTGCATAAACCCGAGTTATCGGGAAGATTGGCCAAATGGGCCATCGAGCTTGGAGGGTATGATATCGAATATCGGCCATGGACGGCTATCAAGTCTCAAATTTTGGCAGACTTCGTAGCCGATTTCACGCCTGCCCTCGTACCCGAAGTAGAGAAGGAACTCTTGCTAAAACCGGGTACGTCATTAGGGGTATGGGCCCTCTTCACAGATGGTGCCTCAAATGTGAAAGGATCCGGGCTCGGCATCGTTTTGAAACCACCTACGGGTGGTGTCATTAGGTAATCTATCAAAACTTCTAAGTTGACTAACAATGAGGCCGAGTATGACGCCATGATTGCAGGTCTCGAACTAGCCAAGGGCCTTGGGGCAGAAGTCATCGAGGCAAAGTGTGACTCCCTTTTGGTAGTAAATCAAGTAAACAGGAGCTGCGAGGTTTGAGACGATCAAATGCAAAGGTACTTAGACAAACTTCAAGTGACATTGCACCGTTTCAAGGAATGGACACTGGACCACGTACCTCGGGAGCAAAATAGCGAGGCCGATGCACTCGCAAACTTGGGGTCGTCGGTAGAAGAAGATGATATCGTCCCGGGGACTGTCGCCCAACTATCGAAGTCGGTGATCGAAGAAGGCCGTGCAGAGATTAATTCAACAAGTTTAACGTAGGATTGGAGAAACAAGTACATCTACTACTTAAAGCATGGGAAGCTCCCCATGGACCCAAAAGAATCAAGAACACTTCGAGCCAAAGCAGCTCGATTCTCACTCGACGAAAATGGAACGTTGTATAGAAGAACCTTTGATGAACCACTGGCAGTGTGTTTAGAACCTGGGGACACCGATTACGTATTACGAGAAATCCACGAGGGCACTTGTGGGAACCATTCTGGTGCAGACTCTCTGGTTCGCAAGGTGATCAGAACGGGGTATTATTGGGATACCATGGAAAAGGATACTAAGGAGTTCGTTCGAAAATGTGATAAATGCCAAAGATTTGCACCAATGATCCACCAACCCAGTGAACAACTCCATTCGGTCCTATCCTCGTGGCCATTCATGAATGGGGGATGGACATCGTCGGCCCCCTACTGACGGCACCAGGTAAAGCTAGATTTATTTTGTTTATGACTGAATACTTCTCAAAATGGGTTGAAGCTCAGGCCTTCGAGAAGGTAAGAGAAAAAGAAGTCATCGACTTCATATGGGACCGCATCATATGTCAGTTCGGGATACCCGCCGAAATAACATATGACAATGGGAAACAGTTCATCGGCAGCAAAGTGACAAAATTCCTCGAGGACCATAAAATCCAAAGGATCCTATCAGCACCTTACCACCCAAGTGCAAATGGTCAGGCCAAGTCCACAAACAAAACTATCATTCGAAACTTGAAGAAAAGGTTAGATGATGCAAAGGGGAAATGGAGAGAAGTATTGCCCAAGGTGCTATGGGCATATCGAACAACTTCGAAGTCGAGCACGGGGGTGACCCCATTTTCTTTGGTATACGGATCCGAAGCATTGATCATAGTCGAAGTCGGGGAACCTAGCGTCAGGTTTCAGCATGCCACTTGTGAGCACGTGATTTTTGCCCTATATATGAATAATTCCCAAAATTTCAAACAAAACAATTTTTTCTAGTATTTTACAATTTTTTGTGAATTTTGTGGCATCCTTTGGTAATTGTTGCATTTTAATCCATATGAAAATACCAAAAATATGCATTGGCATTTAGGGATTTAATTTCATAATTTTAGTAATTAATTTTAGAATAAAATGTAAAGAAAATTGCAAGAAAATAGTTCTTTGCATTGCTAATTATTGCATTTGTCTTTAAATAGAGTTATAAGTAATTCTAGGAGTTAAATAGTGTAATTAGGTATTTACTTTGTTTTAGCATTTTATAAAATCAGAAAAATAAATAAATACAAAAAAATATACAAAAAATAGATAAAGGAAAAAGGGAAAAAGAATTAAAAAAGATGGTCTTAATTGGAGACCAAATTTGGGCCACAATCAGTCAGCCCAAACGAAATTCCCAACCCCAGGCCCAGTTTACCCCTGCCCGGTCCAATTGCCTCATGCTCAAAACGATGTCGTTTTGACGTCGTTAAATCACGACCATCCATCTCCCCAAATCCAATGGCCACGATTAACTCTCAGAATGAAATAAAACTGTCCGAATTATACAGAAAAAATCAAAACACAACTCCTCTTCCTCGTACCAACCCGTCCCCTGTAACGCCGGTGCCGGCCACCCTCCTCCGCCCTAGCCCCACCGTCCTCCGCCCTGGCGCCGCCGGCCGGAAATCGCCGCCGCCGGCGGCGATGCTCCGATGACCACCAAAAATACACCACTGACTCCCCTCGTCTCCCCCTGTCCAACCATGCCCTCAGCTCCCCTCGAATCATAGCCAATCTCGTCGAATATTCCATCGAAGTTTCCGGCCAAGTCACAAACTCACCCAAACTGGCCCAAATTCGTACCATATGTCCCTCATCCCTCCCTCATCATTAATCCCTAACCAGAATCTTTCGAATATTGCCAGAGCTTCTCGAATTTTAGATCTTAGACTGGCAGAACCCTAGCTCAGAAAATCTTGGGGATTTTGGACCGTAATTTCCCTAATCATGTGTATTCTTTTGAAAACACACGATTAGGGATGTTACGTGTCAAGAATCCCGGAGGATTCAAACAAATGGCCGGTCAGAGTTCCCCATAGTCAGCCGAGTGCTCAAACTTAGTAAGTTCTGTTCGATGCTGTTCTGATTCTGTTCAAATTTGTTTGATAATCTTTAACTCTTTAGGGCACTTTTGATTTCAATTTTTTCTTTACTGTTGTTATTGGTTAATAGTAATCAATTAGTTTAGTTTAGTTTAATTGCATTAGTAATTCCATGTTCAGGATCTAGCTTAAGTTTTGTTCTTCATGTCAATACCATTCCCAGTAGTCATATACGTTTAAGTGGTCTGATTTCAGGTTCAGTTAGTCGAATCCTAATTGTTTACTGCAATTTGATTTTAATTGTTTACTGCAAGTTGATTTTAATTGTTCTAGCCCTAGAAATAGATTGCTTGGTTATAGTTAATGGACTGGTTTAACTTGGTCAGCAATTTCAGGAGGTTCAAAGGGTAGTTTAGGCATGGGAAAAGGGTACTTTTATCAGATTTGGTAATTTTTAAAGGGGGGTAAGGATAGAATAGGGATTGTAACAAGTATAGAACCTTCTAGGATGGACTATAGTGTAGGTTCTAATAAACTTAAGGTAGTTACTTGTGTAACAAGGCAGAAAATAAAGGGTAAACACTGAAAATAAAAGAGGGACTAGAGGTGTAAGGAAAAATCTGGTAGAGCCTTAGTTTGGCCTATAAAAGGCATGCCCATTGCCTTGTTGAGGGTGTTGTATTTTTCAGCCATCAAAAAATCCCTTCTCTTCTCCGCAAGTTTCAGAAAATTGAAATCCAACTCCCATAGATCTCAGTTTTCTCAAATTTTCCAGGAAAACAATAGACAAAAAAAAATCAAAAAAAAATTTTTACTGTTTCATTGATTTCTCTTTAGATCACCCTCGATTCCAATCCTTAATCCAATTATCTAGCTCATTAAAAATCAGAAGTGATTTGCGCATGAGAGGGGCTTAGTTCTAGTTGATTGTTGATTGCATACTGGTTGTGCTAAGTGCTGAGTTCGTTTCTGGCTATTTGGTCCTATTCTGGGGTGGATCTGTGGATTCTGCTTGGTTTTCCAATTTGTCCTGAACTGTTGAACATTTTATGGGCTATTATACTCGTCTATTGCTTGTCGCTGGGTTTTAGCTTATTCCTGAACTGCTGCTGAAATTGTTACTGCTGCTGACTTCCTCCTTTTCTGTTTGATTCAAGTATTCAGGTACACATCTTGTACTCCCCAGGCATCTGAAGTGAAAATGAAGTGCTGATCATGCCTCTTTTATTGAACTCCTCTGTTTTAACTTATGAGTGATTAGGACCCTATTGTTGCATGTAATCACTAAGGACTGTATAACTGGACTGAATATCTGGACTGTGTAATAGATTCTAATTCTGATTATGTTAATTCTGATATGATTGGACTGTCTCGATTTCAGTAGGACTGCCTATTGCAGTTGTTTGTATGAACCAGTATGGTAGAGTAATGCAACATCATAGCCTGACAAGTTGAAGTTGGAATAGAATAAGGGCTTGAACATCTTAAGTTTGATACCTCTGCACTATTAATAATCACTTTAGTCCAATCATCCCGTATCTATTTCTGAAATTATTTGCAGCAAGCAGTGGATACAATTGAACAACTTAAAATAGGTTCATTAGTGTTTTTTCCATGTGAATTCGCTTAAGTTCCAGTACCAATAGTTGCTAACAGACATTAGCTTAAATAGTCACCAACAAATATGCATGAGATAAATAATGAGTTAAATGAAGTAAGTATAAAACCAGCAAAATAATTGCCTGATTTACTGATGCACTGGTATAATTCTCTAGTATACACATAAATTGCATTCTAATGTGATCCAGAGCTGCTTGATAAGCTGAACTGGACGGGCCATCTGGGCCTGTTCTCATTGGATGAAGCCCATGTCCGGGCAGCCTTTCCCGTTATCACAAGCAGCACTGAAATGGCATTGGGCCAAAACTAAAGCCCAATTTTATCCAGAAAATTTACCGACCCTTGAACAATAACGCTGAAAGGTAATTTATTGTCGGCAAAGAATATAGAAAGGTTATAGCCACTTTAGGATTCCCTTTAAAATAAATGATAGACGAGACGAGCCTCGCCAAATAAAACACACAAATTGCGGGGCCCTCATTAATTGCTTATATCAAAATATTTAGACTTCGGGATGTGCCATTTAGCGAATTTCATGGCTCCCCACACAGTTAATAAACGCGTAGCTACTTTAGGCGTGCATTTTAAATAAAATCACCTTCCTAAACACGGGTGCACATTTACGTGACCAAAATCCAAATCTCAACAAAGTCGAAATGTGTTAACAATCACGGGTGCACTGGTGCGACATGGTTTGAGGCGCATTTCCACGACGTTGCAATTCGTTTAAAAATCGAATGAATAAAATAAAAGCGGTTTACTAATAAAAGCACATAAGCTAGAACATATTTCGAAATCAGATAAAATCAAATACAACAGTTGAGCGACCGTGCTAGAACCACGGAACCCGGGAATGCCTAACACCTTCTCCCGGGTTAACAGAATTCCTTACTCGGAGTTCTGGTTCGCTGACTGTTAATAGAGTCATAAGTTCCTCGGATCGGGATTCCATCGGTGACTTGGGACACCATTAATCTCCCAAGTGGCGACTCTGAAATCTTAATAATAAATCCCGTTCCGATTGTCACTTCAAGTTGGAAATAACTCCCTTTATTATACCCTTCCGAGGTGTAGTGTGAAAAAGGAGGTATGACACACTCCCTTAAACTCCCAGTATCGGAGAACAACTTCATTCACCAACACAAATCTCCTAAAACATCCAATTGCACTTAACACCCTAACCATGCAGCCTCCGAACCAAACTCCACACCCACCACCAATCTACATCTCACAATTTCCTCCCATGCAAGCTTACCCACAATCCTGGCTTGAAATGAGTCTCCATGATCATGCTCTCACATTTACGATGGAAATCGAGAATCAAGATGTGATAGTTATGGTTCAAAATCCGGCAGACATAGCACAAATAGTTACGGAAGGGATGAGGATGGGGGTCGACCTTTACAACCAATACCTATGGGCAATGCATCCACCATCAACACTCCACAGTCACCAATACATGACACCTCTACCTCCACTGTATCCACCCACTCTACCACTCCACCAACAGAACCACTACCAAACACCACCACAATCAACAGACTTCCCCTTTTATCCACCACAACTTCCTGCTCACTCTCTAGTTCCTTAGATTCAACCACGAGCAGTGATAGAGATAGCACCACCACTACATGCCCAAGCCTCCCCATATCAACCAACCACGCCTCCACTGAGTCCACTACCAACATCCCTTCACATTCCCAACGAACTAAAAGAATTAGCACGGCTAGAGGTGCAGCAACAATGGCAGACATCGGGGAAACAAGACCTATCCTTTGCTTACTCAACCAGAACAGGTATTACGACCTCAAAGAGCAGTACGAAAGAAAAGTGGTGATAATATGCCCACAGGAGCTAAAACGTTATTCCCTAAATATAAGGCCAACGACAAAACCGGAGGTAGGGAAATATGGGATAGTGCTGATTCCCTACATAATCCAACTGACGACACAACAAAGGGAGGGGCACCCAAACCCTCCAGCGAAACAAACAACCAATAAGAAGATGCAAATCATTATATGGAATTGTCGAGGAGCTCAATCACCAGATTTTCGAAGGAACTTTCGCTCACTACTCAACTATCACAACCCTGCACTAGTTGCACTACTGGAAACTCACTTACAACATCACACCATTTTACGTGATGATTTTGGATTCAACAACATGGCACAGGCACCTTCATTAGGCCAGTCGGGTGGCATAGCTTTGTTATGGCATGGTGACCTTCTCCAACTGGATCAGGCAGGAGTTACACATCAGGAAATACACTCAATTGTCCAGGTACCTCCAAACCCTAATACATGGTTATTTTCTACTATATATGCAAAAAATGATACCAATGCACGTAAAATTCTATGCGAAAACATGCAGGCAATTCATGATACCATAAAACTTCCTTGATTAGTGGGTGGGGACTTTAATGAAATAATACGGGCCTCTGAAATGTTTGGAGGAAATGTTATTAATAACACAAAATGTGATAACTTCCTACGATGCCTAAATCATTGTCAATTAATAGATCTTGGTTATAGAGGCAGTAAATACACATGGACAAATAAAATAATGCTCAACCAAAGAATACTAGAACGTCTTGATAGATGCATGGAAAATTATGAATGGCTTAATAATTTCCCAGATGCGTACATCCAATATTTACCTCGAACACACTCCGACCATTGCCCATTACTTATAAATCTTCATAAAAGCTTTAAGAGAACTAATATATTCAGATTTGAAAAAATGTGGACCTCCCGCCCACAATTTAACGCGCTGATCCTTGCAAACTAGACCCCTAATAAAAATATATTTGATGCAATTAAAGATTTTACTGAATATGTCCAGGGATGGATAAATCAACGTTTAGAAACATCTTTAAGGAGAAAAGGAATATTCTAGTGAGAATCAATGGCATTCAAAAATCACCCAAATACCCTACCAGCACTTTCTTATATTATTTAGAAGTAGACCTTATTAACAAATATAATGAAATACTTAGGCTAGAAGAAGACTTTTGGAGATTAAAATCACGTATAAATTGGTTACAAGAAGGAGATGCGAACACAAAATTCTTTCACTTATCAACTATACAACGGAGAAGAAGAAATCGCATCATTGCACTAAAAGACTTTGGAGGAAATAGGATTCTTGACCAATCAAAAGTCAATGAAATGGTAGAATCATACTACCAAACGCTTTTACAACCAATCACACCTATTCTATCAAATCTTATGTAACAGCACATTACCAACTACTAAATACAAATGATCAAAAATTCATTGACAAAGCTTTAACAACGAAAGAAATCATTTCAGCTATTAACTCTTTCCAACCTTTCAAGGCACCAGGACCTAATGGTCTCCATCCATATTTCTATCAGAAATACTGGACATATACAGCCTCTACAGTAATCTCCTTTTGCAATGAAGTTTTCAATACCAAAGTAATTCCTCCATTGGTTAACCAAACTTATCTCTGTCTCATCCCAAAAGTTGCACACCGCCCATCCATCACTCAATACCGACCTATTAGCCTCTGTAACACTCTTTATAAAATAATAACCAAAATTATCTTCAACCGATTAAAACCTTCTCTTATAAAATTATCAATCCGGAGCAATCTGCTTTCCTCCAAAATCGTCGTGCCTCGGACAACGCAATCATAGTATAGGAACTCCTCACCCATTTTAGACGTAAAAAAGGAAGACAATCCAATTTTCTATTAAAATTAGATCTAGAAAAAGCATTTGATCAAATGGAATGGGCATTCATCAAGGAAACCCTACATTTTTTCAACTTCCCACACTCTATGATCAAGCTCATTATGTCGTGCATCACCACATCATCTATCTCTATTCTCTTAAATGACTCTCCCACTGAATTTTTTATGCCCACAAAGGGACTGCGATAAGGTGATCCACTTTCCCCTAATAAATTTATATTATGTATGGAACGTTTATCACGCCAAATACAAGCGGCGGTTGACCATAACAAATGGCTGCCTGTACAACTCTCACGTCGGGGACCCTCTATTTCTCACATATTCTTTGCCGACGACATAACTCTAACTTCAAAACTCACCTCCAAAAGTGTCCACGCTATTATTGATACTCTCACATCCTTTACCTACCACTCAGGATAAAAAATTAGTTACGACAAATCAAAGATATTTTTCTCTAAAAATACGATACCCGTGGACAAACAGTTTGTGTTAGATTCCTTTAGTATGCGCGAGGGTATAAAATTTGGCAAATACTTAGGTTATCCCTTATTCAATCACACACCCATCCGAAGCGACTATCAATTTATTCTAGATAACATCAAAATGAGGCTCGCAGGATGGAAAATTCATATGCTCAGTATGGCAGGAAGAAGTACTTTAATTAAGCATATACTCAACACACTACCAACACATGTAATGCAACTCATTTATCTACCACGCAACATTATTAACCTAATGGAAAAATACCAACGAAATTTTCTATGGGGCACAACTCAGCATAAAAAGAAACTTCACCTCATCAAATGGACTACAATCCAACAACCTAAGGAGAATGGGGGATTGGGGATCCATAATTTAGCCCCCAAAAATAATGCCTTACTAGGCGCATTAGCCTGGAGACTTTTTTCATCTCCAAATTCCTTATGGGCATCTATCCTCATAAATAAATTACACACAATCAATCCCCAACTCTTTTCCAACATTTGGAAAGCAGTGACCTTAGGCTGGAAATGTTGCTAACAAGGACTAGTATGGCATGTGGCAAATGGCCAGCACATTAAATTTTAGAAAGAGCCTTGGCTAGGGCCAAATATCATATTAATAACACAAATCGAAGGCCCGTTATTATAAACTGAACTCTCTCATATTACTTAACACAGCAACAGATTAACATACAAGCCCTTCCGTTTGAACTACCACCCCATCTAGCAAAACAATTGGAAAACGTTTATATACAACCTCTTCATAATCCACACACCTTCGATAAAATTATATAGGGACTAACACCGCATGGAAAATTTACTGTTAAGTCCCTATACAAGAATTTAAATCAACACCATGCAAATGAGAACTTTAAATGGATTTGGGCTTTAACATTACCACTCAAAATCAAATACTTCTTATGGTTAATTGTACATAATCGTTTACCAACAACTGCCTATCTACATAGACTCAATATCACTACATCCCCAAGCTGCCCTCTCTGCCACCAACCTAATGAAACCATTGCTCACATATTATTTCAATGCACATACGCAACCATCATATGGCATACTCTAGGAATTATGCCCAATTCTAACACTAAAGCAGATAATAACAACCCCCTCATCCAGGATATTTACATACTCATTCACTCAAATATACCAAGACCAACACACACCCCCTCCCACATACTCATACCTTTCACCCTATGGCACATATGGAACTGCCGCAATAAATATATTTTCTAATATATTAATATACAAAACTCTTTTCAACAAATAATATCTCCTTCTAATGAATATTATTATCTAATTCAAAGACACCGTCCACCTACTCATATAAGGAGTCTCTATATTAAATGGGAACCACCGACAAATGGCGCTTTAAAACTTAATACAGATGGTGCATTTACTACACATCCTCCTAGCTATGGTATAGGAGGGGTATTTAGAAACTCCGCAGGTAACTGGATCTTAGGATTCACTGGAAGCAGACCTACAGGAGATTCTACTTCAATGGAATTATACGCCTTGCTCCAAGGCTTACACCTAGCATGGCAATGTAAACTCTTACCACTGGAATTCAATATGGACTCCACTGAGGTAATTTTTATGCTAAAAAGAAATAACATGCAGCACTTATCATTACTTTTTGAGTGCAGATACTTGCTACGCCAGCTGGGTAGCCCGCACATCATGCACATATACAGGGAGCAAAATAGCATAGCAGATAACTTAGCAAAATATGGAGCATCTTTAAGCAGAGGAACAAACTTGCAACTACTACAGGAGGCGCCAACTTTTTTGGAAACAGCACTGCAAGCAGATCAACAAGGCACTATCTACTTAAGGAAAACATCTCTTGCGGCCCAGCCTGTTCCTCTCATTTTTTGTCTAGATGATCCATCTAATGAATGTATTTCTGTAGCCTTAGGTCAACAACAGCAACTCCATCACCCCATATGCTCTTTTTGTAACCCAGGGAAAAATTCTATAACTGCTCCTTATAATGTCACAAGTTTTTAATATAAAGTAATTTCGTCGGTTGACCAAAAAAAACTTGAGAATTCAACAATCAAAACCACGCAACTCGTGTGTGTATAACATACTTCATGCCTGGTATTTGTTAAGTTTATATAATTCGTTAATGTTTGTCAACTTGATAGAATTAGAATAATTCAGTAGCATCAAAACGATTTATATATCCTTGTTCTAGTGAGAAAAAAAAAACATTTTATTTTTCTTATTTTACCTTTAAATAGAAAACTATTTGTGTGTTTGCTATTTGCTTCACATAAGTTTCACTGAGATATTTAGCAGTCCAGACTTCTCCATATCCTTAATATTCTCTGTGTATGCTTGTAATAGCTTTTCTCTTTATTCTTCAATTGTAAGCATAAATTTGGTTGGAATACATGAACTTGTCATACGCTGTCTAGTAGTATTTGTACATGCACTGTAATCAGAGGCAGACCTATGGCTTAGGTTGAGGGGTCACTGGACCCCGTAAGTTTTGCCAGAAATCTAGTATATGTATATGTATATACCTTGAAAATGATTAATTTAAATTACTTGTGTATACGGCAAAATCGGAGGGTCCAATTTCCCGTCATTAAAGCATTTTGGAAGATCGCCTCGAAGCTGCAAAGATGCGCTCGAGTCTTCTCCCTCGGAGCCCATCGACACCCGGTCTTAAGAGGATGACGGTCGGAGCTAGAGTGAAAATGGGAAGTTCCCAAGACGCGGCTAACTGTATACGGCAAAATCGGAGGGTCCGATTTCCCGTCTTTTAAGCATTTCGGAAAGATCGACCCAAAGCCTCGAGGCTGCAAAGATGCGCTCAAGTCTTCTTCCTCGGGGCCCATCGGCATCGGCCTTGGGAGGATATTGATCGGGGCAAAAGCAGAAATAGGAGTTCCCGAGATGCGGCTAAATCTGTCGCGGCTAAGTCTGACAAAGCATAGCCAGGCTACTCTGAGCCCTACTCGGGGCGTCATTTTCAGCCGTCCCATCTCCACACCTTTACAGCTAACGGATTCCTTACCGTATAAGTTTACCCCTTCTATATAAAGGAGATTTTCACTATTTTGTAGGGGACGGGTGTTGCTCCAAAAGTTCTACATGAAATATATGATAATTCTCTCTCTTTCTCTCTAAGATACTCTCTCGACGTTGTTGTTCTACCTTATTATTTTCATACATGCTCCATATTCATTGCTTATTTATTGCTTATCATTGGCTACAAAGAGCCTCCTTTAATATTATTGCATCTGTTAGACCTTCCCCAATTTCCTCCGATAGCTCGAGCCCGAGCTTGAGACTCGACCTCGAGGCCCCAAATAGACCACCTCGAGGCCCCGAAAGGCTATCTCTCGGTTCGATTACTGCTTTAGTCTAGCTCGCGTCTCATCCTTAAACTACACACACATAGCATCGACTGCTCCACGACTAGCATAAAAATAGATCACGTATTTTTAGAATCCCATCAATAAATTTAATTGTCATTATCATTTTTACGGTAAACAGTTTGGCACCCACCGTGGGGCCAAAAATAATAGTGATTATTTTCTTGCTAGTTTCGTCACATAACGCAAGTTATGTTTCACACTTCTTCTTGTCCAAGATCTTTGATTACAGGTCAAAATGTCTGGCTCAGTGAACAGAGTTGAGAACAGCAACCACAAAAACCACAAAGTGAGGGACATGGCTGTCCCAGATGTCAGTGCTCCACCGCAAAACTCGACCTGGGCAGAAGAAGAGATTCCTCAACACGACGTCCGTATGATTATTGGAGGAACTGACGCCCCCCAAGGCCCATGTTCAAGCGGACGAGAACATCCATCGCAGATGAGGGGCTGACCCGAAACCGCATGCCCGAAGACACCCTGGCGTTCAGCGAAGAGGATCTCGATGCCATGACAGAACCGCACAATGATGCATTGGTGATCTCGTTTCTTTCAAACAACACTAAGATAAAACGTGTGCTCGTGGACCCAGGCAGTTCGGCCAATATAATCAGATCGGAGGTGGTAGGACGACTGGGCTGCTCGATTGAGTTACTGCCACCTCTCGAATCCTCCACGGCTTTAACATGATCGGCGAGGTAACGAAAGGGGAGGTCACCCTCTCGATCGACACGTCCGGAACAATTCAAAACATAAAATTCCAGGTCATCAATGGCAACATGAGGTACAATGCATTGCTCGGCAGGCCTTGGATACACAGCATGAGGGCAGTACCGTCAACCCTGCACCAGATGATAAAATTTCCCACAAAGGACGGCGTAACAACCATATATGGAGAACAGCGGGCGGCGAAGGAAATGTTCGTGGTTTGCCACGAGATGTCGACCCCCACTGGCCCGATTTCTGATGAGCCCGGGAACATACAGGCCCCCGAGGACGACGAATAAGACTACTCCACCCCTCGAACCTTCGTCGCACCCGAAGAATCAGACGCAACTAAGTCAACGGTCGACGAATTGGAGCAGGCCGTTTTGGTCGAACACCTCCCACACCGTAAGGTATATCAAGGAACGGGCTAACCCCCGAACTCAGGAGAGGGTTCATTCAATTTCTTACTAACAATATTGATTGTTTCGCTTGGTCTCGCTTAGATATGACAGGAATTCCGCCAGAAATAACCTCCCACAAACTGAGCGTTGATCCCAAATTTAAACCCGTCAAGCAAAATAGAAGACCACAGTCTGAGGTAAAACATGCTTACATTAGAGAAAAGGTAACAAAACTTCTTAAAATAGGATCCATTAGAGAGGTAAAATACCCGAATGGCTGGCCAATGTAGTAGTAGTACCTAAAAAGGGAAACAAGCTAAGAATGTGCGTAGATTATAAAGACCTGAATAAGGCGTGTCCCAAAGATTCCTTCCCACTGCCTAACATCGATCGTCTGATCGACGCTACGGCCGGCCACGAGACCCTCACCTTTCTCGACGCCTACTCGGGGTATAATCAGATCCAGATGAACCCCGAGGACAGGGAGAAAACCTCGTTCATCACAAAGTATGGTACCTATTGTTATAATGTAATACCCTTCGGACTAAAAAATACGGGAGCAACGTACCAACTCCTAGTTAATAAAATGTTCGACCATCAAGTAGGAAAATCAATGGAAGTATATATTGATGACATGCTAGTTAAGTCCCTGCGCGCAGAGGACCATTTGACTCATTTGCATGAAACTTGTGACATCCTCAGAAATTACAACATGAAGCTCAACCCCGAGAAATGTGCCTTTGGAGTGGGTTCGGGAAAATTCCTGGGCTTCATGGTATCGAACCGGGGAATCGAGATTAACCCCGACAAAATCAAGGCCATCGAAGAAATCACGGCGGTAAACAATGTAAAGGTCGTGCAACGGCTAACAGGCGGATAGCAGCTCTAGGCAGGTTTATATCAAGATCATCAAACAAAATCCATCATTTCTTCTCTTTGCTTAAGAGATAGAACAACTTTGAATGGACCCCAGAATGCCAACACGCTTTAGAGGAACTAAAACGATATCTGACCAGCCCACCCTTGTAAGGCCTCGTGAAAATTTGTACTCAAAACCTAGTAACTCGTAGTGCCCAGTTCCGAGTATGTGTTAGGAATGTGTAAAATTGCTCGCCGCGGTTCGGACCCTTTGTACTGATCTAAGCATTTAAAAATCAAGAATCAAAGTTTTCCAGAAAAGTGCTATTATGCGGTCCAGAATGCGGTCGCAAATCAAGTATGCGGACCACATTTCTATCGCAAAGTGAGTCAGTGTGTTAGACAAATTTGAGGTCAAAATGCGGTACATTATGCGATCGCATAACTGATATGCGGACCGCATAGTCGTCGCATAATCATCTTGGAATTTTGTAAAGGGCAGTTATGCGGTGCATTATGCGACCGCAGAACGGGTATGCGGACCGCATTTCTGCCGCAAACCCAGACAGTAGGATCAGATTCTTGGAGCACTTTTGCGGTCCATTCTGCGGGCCGCATTTCTTCTTTGCGATCGCAAATGCGATCGCATACCTGACTCGGGGCTCCTATTTTTTTTCTAAATTTTAAGCCCGACCCCTTCTTTAATAAAACACCCCAACCCCTCATTTTAACATATTTTCTAAACAAACTAGAGAGAGGGAAGAGAGAGTTCTTGAGAGAGAAAGTCCTACCTTCATCAATTTGATTCTTCAAAGTCACCCGGGCCGGGAAATTTCAATCAATTGTCTTCATCTCCTTTCTTGCAGGTAAAATACCCAGCTTTTTTTTCATTGATTTTCAGATTTAAACAAAAGGAGATTCTCATGCATTGATTCTTGAAAATAAAAGTTGAAAACATTCATGCATGTTCTCTAATACCTACAATCTAGTAAAAAGAATTGGGTAGGAGTATAGACTTGCAAAAGGAGCGGTTGATAACCTAAATAAGTTCGCGTAGTAATTGTGAACTTCAATTCTAAGATATATGTGTTAACTTGTGAACTAGATTGTCGGTACTAGGCTGTTGGTGAGCCGAAGTAGAAGTAAAAAGGAAAATTCGATTCCAGGTATGTATGGATAACTTTGACCTTTGTAAAGTCACCTTGTTTGGTTTACGAGTATTTGGTATGTGATACCTATGTGAACTATTTGTGAATTCTTGTGATTGATATGCCTTGAACGTTGTTGGTTGAGTCTCCCGATATAATGGTGTAAGTAAATGGCAACAAACCAAGTGTATGTGTGTGAATGTGTTTATGTGGTAAAAGCTGTGTAACAAATGATGGAAAGAAATCGTGATTGATGCAATTGAAACAACTGTGGTAATATCGTATGTGACTTGTCGTGGGCAATTATCGTTGTGACTTAAATTGTATGCGAGCTGTTGTATACGATGGAAATGGTATTGATGGTTATGAAAATTCTTTGGGATTTGTTGTTGTTGTCGTGTGAAATGTGATTTGTTGTTGTTGTGTGAAATGTGATTGTTCGGTAGGATCGGGTTGCGTTCCGCAACACGAAGTAATAAGGTGTGGGTTGTGGTGATAAGGGTGGCCGAGGTAATAAGGGTGGCCGAGGTAATAAGGGTGGAAAAGTGATCGAAATCACTATTGAAATGAACATATGTGAAAGTTGTGAAATCATTGATGTGATGAAATAATGTTGAAAAAGGAAAAGGGGAGATTGTGAAACTTGTTTGGATTTGGTTGTTACTTTCATGTGCATTTGATTGTTGATTCTATTACTGTTCGTTACTTGTGTATTGTTTGAGTTTACTTGGGGTAAAGTTTGTTCATACATACCAGTACAATTCAAATGTACTGACGTCCCTTTTGTCGGGGGCGCTACATTCATGTTATGATTGTAGGTGGATCTATAGCAGGTACTCCAGTCCACCGACAGTAGCACTCCTTCTCTTCCCGTCAGCTGAATTGGTGAGCCCCTTTCCTCTCGGGGCCCTGCGTGGCTCATGCCGCTTTTCTCCCCGGAGTCTTATTTTTGGTATTTGTGTAAGGTATAGTCGGAGCCTTGTTACCGACAAGTGTTATAAAACTCTTTTGTATCCTTAGAGGCTCCGTAGACAGGAAACGTGGGTTATGTACTTATGTATTTTGTATATGGGCAGTATAACTTGTAAACCACGCTAAGTAACCATGTATGTTATGTATAATTCACAAAAAGGTGTTTTAATTATAAATGGCTATTCCCTTTGATTAATGAGTAATGAAAACACGGGGTAGCACGTGGGATAGGAAAGGCACCCAGGTCCGCTTGACCGGGGCTACCCGGTCGAGTGCCGGTCGCGCCCCTCGCTTTTGGGGCGTGACAACCCTTGCTGCATACGCCAAAGGGGGACGAAACACTCTATCTTTACCTGGCCGTGTCTGAAATAGCGGTAAGCGGCGTATGTTTAATAGCGAGGCCGACGCCCTCGCAAATCTGGGATCTTCCGTTGAAGAAGAAGACCTACTCCCCGGGGCCGTTGTTCATTTATCTAAATCGGTGGTCGAGGAGGATCATGCTGAGTTTAATTCTACCAGCCTAACATGGGACTGGAGGAATAAATATATTGATTATTTAAAGGACGGGAAGCTGCCCTCGGACCCAAAAGAATCAAGGGCCCTGTGGACCAAAGCAGCCCGTTTCTTGCTCGATGAAAATGAGACTTTGTACAGAAGAACTTTCGACGGCCCCCTAGCAGTATGTCTAGGGCTGGGTGGCACGGATTATGTACTCCGAGAAATTCACGAGGGCACTTACGGAAATCATTCCGGGCCGACTCCTTAGTCCGAAAGGTAATCCGAGCAGGCTACTATTGGGACAACTTGGAAAAAGACACCAAAGAATTCATCCGAAAATGCGACAAATGCTAGAGATTCGCTCCTATGATCCATCAGCCTGGCGAGCAACTACACTTGGTCTTGTCACCGAGGCCATTCATGAAATGGGGGATGGACATCGTCGGCCCCCTGCCAACGGCAATAGGTAAAGCTAAATTCATCTTATTTATGACTGACTATTTCTCGATGTGGGTGGAAGCGCAGGCCTTCGAAAAAATAAGAGAGAAGGAAGTCATCAGCTTCATATGGGATCACATTATGTGCCGATTCGGAATCCCCTCCAAGATAACATGCGATAACGGGAGGCAGTTCATTGGGAGCAAGGTAACACAATTTTTTGAAGACCATAAAATCAAGAGAATCATGTCAACGCCTTACCACCCATGTGCAAACGGCCAGGCCAAATCCATGAATAAGACCATCATTCAAAACTTAAAAAAGAAGCTGGAGAACGCCAAGGGGAAGTGGAGAGAAATGTTACCCGAGGTACTGTGGGCATACCGAACGACTTCAAAGTCGAGCACAAGCGAAACACCTTTCTCATTAGTATACGGCGCCGAAGCATAGATACCAGTGGAGGTCGGGGAGCCGAGCGCCAGATTCCAACACGCTACCGAGAGCTCGAACAACGAAGCCATGACCACGGCCCTTGAACTACTGGATGAAAAACGAGAATCTTCGCTAATCCGAATGGCTGCCCAGAAACAGAGAATCGAAAGGTATTATAACAGACGAACGAACCTCCGGTATTTCGGAGTCGGAGACTTGGTCCTAAGGAAAGTTACTCTCAACACAGGAAATCCTAATGAAGGAAAACTAGGACAAAACTGGGAAGGGCCATATCGCGTCCTCGGAATAGTGGGCAAAGGATCTTACAAGCTCGGCACCATGGAGGACGAACAGCTTTCGAACAACTGGAACATATCAATGCTAAAGCGATATTATTGCTAGGACGCCCAATTGAAAACTCCGCAAATGCCCCCGGGCCAGATTTTGTCCCCAAAAGGGTTTTGCTGGCAAGGTTTTTAACGAGGCAACACCTATATGCTACCTAAGGAGAATCCAACAAGTCTTCAAAGCCTCTTCTTCTGCCGATAACGAACGCCGAAGGACATCCTTTCGGAAGATCATCCGCTCAGAAGAGCCAAGAAATGACAAACGGGACCCCAATGAGAAGATGATGTACCGGGCCAACCGATCGAATGAACCGTGTCCGCACAACCGAGCCCCCGATGGCGGAGGCACATGTACTAGTGTTGAATAATCAAAGAATACTTTTTGCCAAAATGATTCATGCTCCAAGGAAAACCCAGCGTTTTTCGCTAGAACGATTTCTCCATCAGAAAATGTCCCGAATACTCAGAGACTGGCATCGATAATTCGGCATCCGCATGACCTCAGGGTCGAAACTCCAGACTAATAATCCCTCAACGAGGCAGCACAAAAATCATTAACTATCTCCAAAAAGAAAGCGTTCCGAGTACTCGGAGACTGGCGCCAAAGAACTCCGCATAAGCACGGCCTCCGGGTCGGAATCTCCAAAGTCGTAAGCCCTCAATGAGGCAATCCCGAGCTCACGAGTAACGGCTCTCGAGCCAAAAAGAACTCAATGACTCGGAGACTATTGCCAATCGCCAGTCAGCAAAAAACCCGAGGCCATAAGACCCAGAGCGGGCAGACTCGGTCTTGAAAAACTTGCACAAAGCAACAACACGAACTGTAAGACCTTCAAGCAAGGCATGAACCATACTTGCATCAAGTATCAACAAAAACTGTAAGACCTCAAAAGGCATGAAAAGTTTTGTAAGACCTTATTATAGGCATAAAATCAATCTCGATGTTCAGGATATATATCGAATTTGTAAGAACCCTAAAAAGGCATACCCTCGATATAGACGCCTAAACTACTATACTCGGGATCAAAAAAATGGCTCCGGCAAAACATAAATGACTACCGTCATATGGCTGAACCAGCCAAACTAACGCGACTCGAGGACGCCTGACCGTCGCTACAAAATCATAAGCCATTACTTCGAATCTACTTCGAAAAGAACCGGTTAAACAAGCTACCCTCAACAGGAAAAAGAGCTTCGACCATGTCAGCTCCAAATCATAAGGCTTCGAGCTACTCAGCCTACGAGCCAAACCTTACGAGGTGCTCGAACATCACCACTAACGACTGGAAATCGAGGTTCTTCCCAAATCGACAACAGGTCAAGCAAAATCATTGCAAAAGTCCTTAACGAGAGGAAAATAAAGCCTACATATGCCTAAGGGCAAAGCGTAAGAGCCATTGTCTCTAGCCTAACGAGCCTCAAGGTCACACATATGCCTAAGGGCAATGCGTAAGAGCCATTGTCGCCAGCCTAACGAGCCTCAGGGCCACACATATGCCTAAAGGCAAAGCGTAAGAGCCATTGTCGCCAGCCTAACGAGCCTCAGGGCCACACATATGCCTAAGGGCAAAGCGTAAGAGCCATTGTTGCCAGCTTACGTAAAACTTGAAAGATATGTGAGCTCGAGTCGAAACCCGACTCGGAGACTTCACTCGAAAAGGTTGAGCAAAAGCACAAGTGCTCAAATGTTTGCTTACACTAAAGGTCGCAATGACCAAACGCGTAAGAGCCCCAGGGCCGTATCAGGAATCTAAGGATTCTTGCCAACTTTGAAGCCGGATCACCCGTCCAAATTTAAAACAGAAAAGGGAATGGAAGAAGCAAAGCCACAAAGTTTCCTTTCATACATATGCAAATACGAAAATACAATACACGAGGAAGGAAATGGACGGATCCAAATCCATCATCGGGCCTACATCCTCGATGGCTCCGCCGAGGGTCATACCTCGATAACTACGAGTCCTCAATCGACCCTTTTCCAACGGCGCCTTCCTTTTCCAAGGATTCACCTTCATTCTCGGCCCCACCTGAGCTGCCGCCCGTCACACCTCCAGGGGTCCGCTTTCAAGGTTCCAACCGAGCACGGGTCTCAGCTCGAGTTGATCTCGGACTAGCCTCCCCAGATGCCCTCTCCGCGCAGGCGCTTGCGGCGATGGCTTCCTCCCCATGCAAAGATACAAGTGCCTCAGCTTCGGCTTTGATCCTAGAAAGTGCAGCTACCAGCCCGGAATGGAGGCCTCTATACTTATCGTTGTCCTCCTCTGCATCCCGGAGCTGACGATCGATTGAAGTCACCTTCCCCTGGAGGGTGTCTCTCTCGGAAGCTCTCTCCCCTACGTACCGTCTAAGCTCGGAAATCTCGGCATCTCTGGCCTGAAGCTTCTCCTTCAGCAAAGCGTTTTCCTTTTCAAACTGCACAAAGTAGGTACGAGATGCTAAAGCACTGGAAACCAACAAAAATCAGAAAATAATAAACAGAAGACGGATAGACCTGTTCGGTAAGAGAGGCTTTCTCACACTCACGACGGGTCGCCTCGTCCTGGTATCGGGTGAAAACCTGGCCATAAAGCGCTTTGTCCTGAGGCCACAAAAAAAAATAAGTTAGAAAAAACCAAAGATCGGAAGCAGCCCAGAGCGGCGGATAAAGTTAACGGAAGTTACCCTCTCACAAAGTCTGCCCATTTCGTCAAAAACAAGTGAAGCATCGACCTCAGGAACTCCCCCACGAGCTATCGGCAGTGCGTCCGATGCATCTCTGCTTCCGACAGGTACCCCTACATCGGGGAGCCCTTCACGTGGGCCGTCCTGCACACCCCGAGATGGAAGAACCATTCCCCAAGGAGAATCAATCACGGCAATGGCGTCGGAATGATCCACCCCTCGTTCACCTAGGGCCTCGGAGCTAGGCCCCTCCGAACTGCCTATCAAGAGCACCTCGACTCGAAGAGAATCATGGCCGCCCGCTAACTCGGGAGTAGCGCTTGATACTCCGTCCATGGTCTCCCCGACGCAGAGCTGAACCACAGCGGCACCAAGCTCCGATTCAGAAGCCTCCATCCCTACGGTCCAGGGATCGGCCAAGTTTAAATGCTCCTCGGGAGCCGCCGAGAAGCTACTTTCCCCCTCACCTTCAGCTCGAATGTTTCCGGCAATTCCGGAGTCAGGGCTGCCGGGTCGACCCCAGACTTTTCCGCCTTAACCTTCTTTAATTCCGGCGGCCCGCCTAGCGGATCCCCCTGCATTCTCTTCCTCTCGCCGGGCACCGGGGCATTCCCCTCAGCAGACAATACTTCCTTCGCCAACGGGGCCTCCCCCAGACCTATACAAATGCAGAGGCAAAATACAAAAAATGTGGGACGGCAAAAGTAGCATTTTGGATAAAATAATGCAGCCGCAGCAGGTTTCGGAGCTTATCATGATCCTTGGCCTCCCACCGAACTCGGGATAAATCACGCCACACTCGCTCGGCATATGGGCAGATCGAATACAAGCGACCGACCCAATCTCGGAGATCCAGAACCGCGCCAGAGTAGGTCTCTATGGCTGAAATGGTAAGAGAAGAAAGCTTAGATGCTTGGAAAGACATTGTCAAAAAGAAGCAAAGGAGGTCTAGAAAGCGCATCTACTTACGCCCCGCGTTCCACCTCTTAGGAAACAGTATCTTTTCCATCGGAATCAGGTCGGAAGTCCTTACTCGAACAAATCGGCTCACCCATCCTCCACTCCCAGGTTCGTCGGTGCAGGCGAAGAGAGACCTAGGGGCTCGACAGCGTAGCTTGATTAGACCCTCACGGAGAAGACGAGATCTATACATCCTGAGCAGGTGGTTGAGGGTGAAGGGCATCTCCCCGACTATGTTTGTGGAACGCCTGATCATATAAACCACGCGCCAGAACGAAAGATGAACCTGGCCAAGGGTTACTTGATACCGCAGACAGAAATAGAGAACCACGGGGTCGATCAGGGGCGAGGATGGCCCCACCGGCCCTAAGGTGAATGGATAGGTGTACACACTCAAGAAGCCGGCCTTGTATGCTGTAATATCTTCTTCCTGGGCAGGAACCTCCACAAGCACGGTATCCCCCCAGTGGCAGTCGGTTTTCACCATCCCTACGTCCATTATCGAGCTGATATATCGAGTCACGGGTTCACAACGCTCTGGCTTCGAGGAAGGTCTTTCGACCTTGAAATCAGAAGTCATCGCAAAGGGTCCAGGGACACAGTCCTCAACACAGGGAGGTGTGGCCACTTCACCTTGAGATAAGAGCGAAGATGATGAAACCGCGACCTCCTGAGAAGCAGAGGCAGAAGTTTTCATCATTACTAGAAGATTCCGAAAGGAGAAGAAGAGTTGCAAGAACAAGGAAGGGGAAGGCCTTTTTCTGGGTTTGTAAGTGAGATGATTTAAAAGAAAATAAAAAGGAGGAAAGGGGAGTATTTATAAAAGCTCTGCTTACGCATTAAAGAAGGCTAAAAGACAAACAGTTGCCATAATCAATACAGAAATTTTCAGGGGCTACGTGCGTATCGCGCCCCGGCATCTCGCGATCGATGCTGATTACAAACACACTTGAAGAGGAAGAAGCTCAAATTCGTTTCCTATCGCTTCGAGCTAGAAAACGCGGAGACTATCTGTATACGGCAAAATCGGAGGGTCCAATTTCCCGTCATTAAAGCATTTTGGAAGATCGCCTCGAAGCCTTAAAGCTGCAAAGATGCGCTCGAGTCTTCTCCCTCAGAGCCCATCGACACCCGGTCTTAAAGGGATGACGGTCGGGGCTAGAGTGAAAATGGGAAGTTCCCAAGACGCGGCTAACTATATACGGCAAAATCAGAGGGTCCGATTTCCCGTCTTTTAAGCATTTCGGAAAGATCGACCCAAAGCCTCGAGGCTGCAAAGATGCGCTCGAGTCTTCTTCCTCGGGGCCCATCGGCACCCGGCCTTGGGAAGATATTGATTGGGGCAAAAGAAGAAATAGGAGTTCCCGAGACGCGGCTAAATCTGTCGCGGCTAAGTCTGACAAAGCATAGCCAGGCTACTCTGAGCCCTACTTGGGGCGTCATTTCCAGCCGTCCCATCTCCACACCTTTACAGCTAATGGATTCCTTACCGTATAAGTTTCCCCCTTCTATATAAAAGAGATTTTCACTATTTTGTAGGGGACGGATGTTGCTCCAAAAGCTCTACATGAAATATATGATGACTTTCTCTCTTTCTCTCTAAGATACTCTCTCGACGTTGTTGTTCTACGTTATTATTTTCATACTTGCTCCATATTCATTGCTTATTTATTGCTTATCATTGGCTACAAAGAGCCTCCTTTAATATTATTGCATCTGTTAGCCCTTCCCCGATTTCCCCCAATAGCTCGAGCCCGAGCTCGAGACTCGACCTCGAGGCCCCGAACGGCTATCTCTCGGTTCGATTACTGCTTTAGTCTAGCTCGCGTCTCGTCCTTAAACTACACACACAGAGCATCGACTGCTCCACGACTAGCATAAAAATAGATCACGTTTTTTTAGAATCTCATCAACAAATTTAATTGTCATTACCATTTTCACGGTAAACAACTTGGCACCCTTAACGCTAAAAGTCTTTAGAGGGCACTGATTAAACAGAATATTGTGCCCCGTCGCATTAAATTCCTGAGTCCACCTCTGCTGATAATGTACAATTTTTTTTGTATTATTAGGTTGAGTTGACATACGGTAGCAAGTACTTACTCTTCAAACAAACCAAATATATATAGTAACCTGAAATATAAAGTAATAACCCGCTATAATCAATTAAATTGCTTACCTATCTTGTATAAATTCTTTACACTAACAAATAGGAGTAATGTATTTGACCTAAATCCTGTATACTAGTAGTATATAATAGAAGAAGAGGCATTGCATTTGCCCAAAAAACAGAGCAAGAATCCAGAGTCACATTTCAAGAAGCACAGGCCTTCCCTTTTTTCTTTTTCTCTCCCAAAGGTTGCGTAATTGACGTTAACTTTTCCAACTATTCCCTATTTCACATCTCCACGCCTTTTTTTCTTCATTTGCAGAAGCCTGAGCAAAAGCGCCTCACGTCTTGAATGGTTGATACCATCAAAACTTTGATGCCCGCTGTTCTTTACTTCTCGTTTTGCCTCTCCTTTGGCTCTGTTAAAGAAGTCTGGTATTATCGCTGTGTTGGCCTTGATCCTTGAGATCAATTTTCATATAAACTTATAATCCCATCTTTTTTTTCTTATTACGTTCAATAATTGCAGCTCTGTAGCTTGAAAATCTAAGAAATTCTTAACTAAAGAAAAAGAAAGGACATGGAGAAGAAATCGTTGCAGAAGCCAATAAAGAATACTAGGTTCTTGATCACGGTCAATGTGTTGGGAAGTGCTGGGCCGTTAAGATTTGTAGTGAGTGAGAATGATAAGGTTGCTGTGGTCATTGACACTGCTCTG
Organism: Nicotiana attenuata; assembly: GCF_001879085.1. NCBI lineage: Eukaryota > Viridiplantae > Streptophyta > Magnoliopsida > Solanales > Solanaceae > Nicotiana > Nicotiana attenuata. The sequence goes on from NW_017674620.1 coordinate 75,281, forward strand.
AAACAATATGCTCGTGAGGGCCGACTTCCAGTTCTGGGTTTTGACGTCAATGATTTCTTCTTTTACCCAGCCAGTGCTGGACTTGATGGTACACAATATATCTTAATCTTTTGTTTTTCTTTTCTTTTTTTAATCCCTAGTATGTTGTTTTTGATGGGTGAATGATGGAAATTTGTTTCGTAATTACAAAGTCAAACAAAATTTAAGTTCAGCAAAACTTGAATGTGCACAAGAATACGGCTGGTGTGAGTTTTTTTTAGAACAGAAGAGAGAAGATTTAGAGAATCTTATTGTGTGTAGTTTGGAGACAAAAGACATGTAATACCTATAGATGTTTGTTAAGACATAGCTATCTTAACAGAAACAACCCTTTCTAGCTAACTTCAGTCAAAAGTTTGCCTTTCAATTCAAACTTTAAAGTAACATATATTTAATCGTTTAAATAAATTAAATGAGGGACAACTTGCATTTATTTTCTATGCATTCTTACCTTCCACACAACTCCAACCTCCAATCTACCGGTTGATTGTGTAGGTGCTAGAAGCCTCATTCGACAGAATCAACATTATTGTGCCTATTAGTTTTTTTTTTTTTTTTCTTACTTAAAATATTTTCAACCACTAATGCTTGCATTTGGGTAAACTGCTACATCACACTCCCTTAGGGCTTAGGGTGTTGCCCTTCCCCGTATCTTGTGCGAGATGCTTCGTTCACTGAGCTGTCCTTTATTTATTTTGTGCACCGGGCTGCCCTGTACTTACTATATGTTAAATACTCAATACTACTTTAATTTTTACATTTGTGGGCATTGACAACGTTTTCTCTGAACTGATTTTTCAGCTCTGAGACCATCAGACCCGATAGGATCACTAGGAGTGAGGAATTTCATCCTTTGCAAGAAGCAAAAGCAGCCGCTGATGACAGAAGGAAGGGCAAATGGGATTGCTCAGAATGGGAAAAAGGGGTGGAAGGCTTGGCTCACTAAATCCTTCAACTTCAAGATTCATTCCCATTGAATCACTTTCCTGTGTGTCTTGGTTACTTGTGGTTTCATCAAGCCTATTATATGTTCATTCTGTGCTCTCGACCACTTGTATGTTGTGATGAATATGATAATATAACTACACTAATAATTGATGTGTACATGCATCAATTCCTTATGTAACTCAAATGGTTTTAAGAGCGAACATCATATCCATGGCTGCCATTGTAATGAATATTTTCTTTTTTCTTGGGCCTATATTTTGACACAGTTGAAATCCAAATTTAGAGATATTAGAGTTTGGTTGCGATTGATTATATGCACAATTTAAAGTTCTTTTTGCATATGACTAGGGGGGCAAACAGGCGGGGCAGGGCGGAACGGTAATGCGAAAACGGATAAATTATCCGACCCGAGTCATATTTAATACAGATAGAAAATGGGTTAATCGGCGGATAACGTGAGTATCCATATTATTCATAGCTTCTTCAATATGATCTCATTTGGGAGAATCCTAGTCTCCCAAACTTGAGGAATCCCCAATTTGAGTCTTTAAAAATATAAAAGTTTAACTCATTAGTTATCCATTGGTTATCTATTTTCTAAGTGGATAATATGGTTCTTATCCATATTTGACCCGTTTTTAAAAAGTTCATTATCCAATCTATTTTTTAGTGGATAATATGGATAGATAGCTGTTTTTTATCCATTTTGTCATTACTATATACATTTAGAAAATGTTCAGTAATTATATACATTGCCAATATAATAATATATGTATGCATAGTTAGTGCTGAAAGCACTGGGTGAACCGCTTAGGCTTTAGATCCACCTTGTGTGTATGGCACGAACACGCCTGACGAACAGGACTCATGCCTAAGATTTGCTAAAAATCAAAGCATATTCAGAAGAAATTTGGGATGGTGGGAACTCATTGAGGTCTCCAGGGTCCAGCGATTTTGCTTGAGGGATAAAGTTTAAAATCTTTTTTAAAAGCAGAGGCTTAAAAAGAAAGCGTGAATTTGGAGCTCATGATTTATTCGAAATGGAACATAATTTGATCTTACCATCATTTACTTACTGATTTTTTTAGCATTATAACCGAATCGTCAAACTTCAATGTATATTTTCAGATATTACTACTTTATTCTGAGTGTATCAAAACCATCCCTACATGAAATAGTTTCTGGTGGTTTAAACCTATATAAAGTTAGAGGTTCTGGATATATACTTTTAATAGAATATCCTTTTTTTAATCTGTCTTTCTTAATTTTCTTCTTTCTTAGGCTACATTACTGGCACTGCTCAAATCTTTGAACCTTTTCATTTGATAAAAGAAAAAGAAAAAGTAGTCTCAACCCCTGAAAAAAATTCTTTGACCACATTAAAGATATGATTGACCATTTTATATTACATTCCAAGGGTTCTAATGCATTTCCTCTTCATTAGCGATTTAGCGATGACTAAGGCAAGTGTGTTGTTACGATCCAAAATTCATAATAGGTTGTGGTGGCGCCTAACGTCGTCGTCAGGCAAGCCAATGTCGATTATATTAATTTATTTACTTATTTTATTACTTTTATCATAACTCCCATTTAATTAAATAATATGAAATAAAATCTACATGGCGATAAAATAATAATTATGTGAACCACCATACTAAACATCTAGCAGAAATCCCCAGAACCCGGTGTCACAAGTGCATGAGCATCAAGTAGGAAATATAATAAAATACAACATCTGTCTGGATTATACATTAGATAGGAGACTATAAATAACTCTCATGGAGAATCTGCAGGCTGCGGATCGTCAAGGAAATGCAGCTCACCATAAAGTCCCCGCAACAATCATGCCTCTGCACCTAGAGGGCCAACGGAACCATATATGTATACCTGCACAATATGTGCAGCAAGTGCAGTAAGAGTACGTAAATCAACGCGTACCCAGTAAGTATCTAGCCTAACCTCGAAGAAGTAGTGACGAGGGGTCGACTTCGACAATTACTATGGGCTAACAATAAAATACCGAAATTATAATTGAGCATGGATTATGTAAATACAGCTGAAAACTTAATAACAAGAAATACATAAATAATTCTTTTACTGATAGTAAATCCCAAATTAAATTTCATCATTTAACAAATTAATCTTTCAAGCCAATGAAACAATATCGATTATAATTGGACTCCAAGAATTTTTACGCATGAATTATGCCGAGGTCTTACGGCTCGATCTAACATACAAATATATAAAATGTGCACTACCGAGGGTCGAACGGCACGCACCATAGATGCATCTATCTGCTACCGAGGCGTTCGGCCCGCTCCAGGAGAAGGAAAAATACTTTATGAACAACTGATTCAAGATTTATTAAGAGGCCAATATTCAAAGGAGCACCAATTGTCGTTAACGGTCAAGTGACCCGTCCAAAATTCAAGTAAGTTAAATTTAACTTTTTACAATTTCTTTATCAAGTTCCAATGTGATTTAAGCAATTAAATTAACAAGTAGGGTGCAAACATCGCAAGTATAACATAATTTGGGTCCTAAACTAACAGCTACGTACGGACTCTCGTCACCCCGTGTGTACACAGCCCCCACAAATAGAAGCACATATTAGATCGATTCACCCTGGGGTTAATTCCCTCTTACAAGGTCAGAAAAAGAGACTCACATCACTCCGAAGTTCCATAACCGGCTCCAAAGCTTTTCTAACAACTCAACCCGATGCTCTTCGCTCCAAAACTAGTCAAACAATGTGCAAACCAATAAAAATATACTCTAATACTCATAACAAATCAATTTAGACAAATTCCCAACTCCGCTCAAAAAGTCGATAAAGCCACCCTCGGGCCTACGTGCCCGAATTCCGAAAAGTTTTGAAGTTAATCATTACCCATAGCACTATGAACCCAAATATATAATTTATTCCAAATTTCATGTCCAATTTCGTGGTCAAAATCCAAAAGTATCAACTTCTAGGTTTTCCTTCAAAATTCCAAATTTTCACTAATTTCCCATGAATTCCCATGTTAAAATCTATATATAATCCAAGTATTTAATTTTCAATAGGTGGGAATCACTTGCCTTCTGTTGCTTGATGAAAATCTTCACTTGAATCTCTCCAAACTCGTGCAAACCAAGAGAGAAGAAAAATGACCAAATCCCATACTTAAGCAAGCCTACTGCCCAGCGATCCTCGCACCTGCGGTCACTGGACCGCTTCTGCAATTCCGCGGGTGCAGCAAAAGTTCCGCTTCTGCGGGAATGCCCCCAGATTCCCCAGTTCGCTTCTGCGTTGCCAAGACCGCATCTGCAATCACGCAGGTGCAGAAATACCTTCGCACCAGCGGCCTCTGCCCCATTCACTCCTAGCTGCTTCTGCAATTCATTGCGTCGCTTCTGCGGGGCCGTTTCTGCGATGAAACTTCCGCAAAAGCGGTTGCACCAGCAAGTAGAATCCTTCGGCTTCTCCTTCAAGTCAAAAAAACAATTCGTTAACCATCAGCAATCCACCGGAGGCCCTCGGGACATCATCCAATTATACTAACACGTCCCAAAATGTAGTCTGAACTTAGTCGAAGCCTCAAACCACATCAAACAACATCAAATCTACAAGTTGCGCATCGATTCAAGCTTAATGAGCTATTGAACTTCAAATTCCACATTTGATGCCAAAACCTATCAAATCACGTTTGATGGACCTCAAATTTTGCACACAAGTCACATTTGACATTACGGACCTACTCCAAATTCCGAAATCGGAATCCGTACCCGATATCAAAAATCCACTCCCGGTCAAACTTCCCAAAAACCTTTAAATTTCCAACTTTCGCCAAATGACCCCGAAATGAACTACGGACCTCCAAATCCACATCCGGACAAGCTCCTAAGACCAGAATCACCATACGAAGCCATTCTCAGGCTCGGAATCCCAAATGGACATTGATAACATTGAAATACACTTCAACCCAAATTCATGAAAATCTTCCAAAATGCCAACTTTCCACAATAAGCGTCGTAACGCTCCCGGGTCATCCAAAACACGATCCGAACATACGCCCAAGTCCAAAATCATCATACAAACCTATTGGAACCTTCAAATCCCGATTACGAGTCCGTTTACTCGAAAGCCAATCCTTAGTCAATTTTTCTAACTTAAAGCTTCCGAAGTGAGAACTTTCTTTCCAAATCAACTCCGAACTTTCCAAAATTCAATTCTGACCACGCATACCAGTCATAATACCTAAAGTGAAGCTACTCAAGGCCTCAAACCACCGAATGACATGCTAGAGTCAAAATGACTGGTCGGATCGTTACATTCTCTCCCACTTAAACATACATTCATCCTCGAACGTGCTAGAACTGCTCCGGAGTTGTCCAAAATCACTGTTTAACACCTCGTGCACCTACCCGTGCCATCACAACTCGGTTGAGCACATTAGCTCGAGCCAGTCTGAAGATTCTCCCTTTTATTTAGTCAATAGGCCTTAGGACGAAATCCTAACCTCGAGATTTCCCTACCAGGCCTGATTCTAACATACAAACACTGTATCAATCACCACACATTGTACCAAACGTGATCGCACACCTTTTCTACATTCACACCATGCACTGCATAATTCACATGACCATAATAACGTCCTCCAACAATAATTACTGCAATTTCACGAATTTGATGCTCGTAATACACCTCATAACACATAATAGCCTGATCCAACTCTTGCAATACCGCCACGACGAAAGATATGCGTAGAAACTAATAACCACCTGCCGAATCGGCAAATCATGAAGTCTCTCTTCCTGAAAAGGACCATTTCCTCATTCTAAACTGAGTAACGATACTTGCTCTTTAATATACCCTTCATAAATCTGATCGCATTGAATCCCAAGTCCAATAACCTCGTCTCACCCAGTACAAGCTGCTCCGGCAATAAGCCACTGCAAACACTATCTAAGATTTCACATGACACCATCATTGCGTCAACAAGCTAATACTTCAATATGACACATAAGGAAGAACAAACTCTAGAAAAGAATTATCCAGCCCGCGTGACGAATAAAACAGACATCAAATACAATGAGCCTTTCTCACAGGCAAGAAACAGGACACACAAAATAAATATAAGGGACAGTGCTTAACATCTCATTGTTGCAGCGTGCAACCTGATCCAATGTGACACTGTTGTGGCGTGCAACCCGATCCACACAACATAGCCGTGGCAGCGTGCCACCTGGTCCAAATAATATACCCGTGGCGGCGTGCCACCCGGTCCGCTCATAACAATCAAAAGAAAACACACATCAAGTCGTAACGCTTTTACTCACAAAATATCCGAATATCAACCACAAGCACGCCAAGTGCATAATACAAATCCTGGGGAGTCAGGTAGCGCCATACCCTAGGAAACTCAAGCACAACTAAGGTACAATATATGATCTGCATCTCGAGAGCCATCTTGCTCACATAACACCACCGCTACGGGGACCTCAACACATGTGCAAATAATCAAGCCGTCTCATAACCCACATGGCATAATAGAGTATTACATGAAATAGCTGACGACAAAAATAACATCCAATGCCAGAATACTCCTCCATAAGAAATGCTATGTTGAATTAACACACCCAGCCTGGTGTAGAGCACATATCCATATTTAGCCCCATCAACGGACCTCAAGCCGATTCTGATCATACCGTACTGGGAATAATCTTTCAAGGATCCACAATAACCCTTTTCCATGACACATAAGAACAGCCGTCAAATCCGGAACAAACTCACACGGTTTACAGCCCAAGGAATAGAATGCCTCTCAGGCATAAACTCTCGCATTTGCGATATTACCATAACCTCCATACTTGGTTTCAATCTTTAACAATAAAGTGATTAACATGTCACACTTATACAAATCTCCTGGTGGGGCACGCTCCCAGGACCTTCGCTCAGGTAGAAAAGTCCGCACATCCATACCACCAACCATTCTAATTCTATGAAGCAAATCAAAAATCTGCAAGTCAATACACAAAGCCTCTTCCACAGAACACCATTCTCAGGTGACATTAAAGAAAAATGCCAGCTTACTCTGAACATCTGAATTCACCCCTAAGAGCCTCGGAGGAGAGCAATCAACTGGATAGAAGAATTTCGCCTTTCTTCTTCCTGAAATGAAATAAAGAGAAAGAAGGTGCCCGACCTAAAAGACTGGTGGAAAAAGCTCTTTTTGTTGGTCAAGACCTTTTGTTGAACTAAGTAAGTATGTTTTCTAAAAGAAGTAGTTTTCCTCTCATGGATTTTGATGTTTTATACGTCAATACCACACAAGAGGGGGGGGTGATTTGTATGGTACCCAATTTTGCGCTCTAGAAGAACCTGGTTCTTCTAGGTATACTAACTCTACTGTTTGCGGAATAATAAGTACATAAAATAAAGAACACAGATATTTATATGTGGAAAACACCTGGCTCAAAAGGTGAAAAACCACGACCTACTACTCAGTAGGATTTTCCCAAACTTCCACTAAAATCACTGAGCCAAAACAGCATTTACAAAACTCTTTGTAAATCTAAGGATTAACTCTAATCTCGTTGTAGCACACAGCCTCAACTGTTGCGACAACTTCAAGTTATCATATAACTTGAACACCCTAAGTACCTAATACAATTGCTTCTATGAAAGCTGAAAGGTACAAGTTTAAATTACCTACTACAATTGAACTAGAATAAAAGAAAGACACAATTGAATTGGTTCTTCTATCTCGTCTAAGTAGCTTCAGGAATCCACACTCAAATCTCACATAAATTGCTTGCAAAATTGCCTCGCTGTTTTGCTCTCAATTTAGTGTTACTTCTGCGTTTGTGCAATACCTGTAAAAGAGAACAATCACTGTTATTTAATGAGTTAGTAATTTGAGTTTGATTAAGACTCAATTTTTGATCTTCCATCGAGGTTGAGTCCTTAAACAACACAAACTCCAACACTATCTTTTATCCGGATTGTGTTCTCTTCACATAAGGAGACTTTTTCCTCTTATCCACTATGCAGCCTTTTCAATCAGATTCAGGAGATGTTGCTGCTTGATCAATGAGACTTATCTCCTTCACGTGCATCTCACATGCGTATATTGATCATCACTGTGCTTCACATGATAGACCTGGTCCATGCCTGAGTTCATTTGTCCTTCTTCAAAACTTCACCTGTTCTTGGGCCAACAAATTCCCCCTTTTTGATGATGACAAACTCTGTGCTTTTTACTGATCAAAAGACCTGTAAGAACTCAGCTTAACCAACACTAGATTTTCTTTTCATCAAGGACCTAGGTTAATTAGGTTATAAATATACACTTATTCAAGAATAGTAGTATAAAGACACAATATCCTTCCCCCTTTTGGCATCATCGAAAAGTTGCATACTTAATGTGAATCCTAGATTTTAAAAATTACTCATGGCCTCTGGGGCAACTGCAAGTGAAAACATGGTGCAATTATCAATAATCAACAAACATATTTAAACTATCAAGATCAGAATCATCATAGAACAAGATAAAACAGTTGTTGTCATTGATCATGATATGTTGTCATTAACAGTCCACAAAAAGAAAGAAAAACCTTCAAAGCATGAGGAGAAAAAACAGAAATATCCCTAATCTGGGTCACTGGGGTTACTAGACTGGTTCAGAAGACAGGTGCTAGGAGACCTAAGGCTTGGAGGAACTAGAGGGTTGAGTCTGGAGAAGGTTCAGCATATTCTGAAGGATTCCATCACTCTTCTCCTTTTCTTTTGCTAGCTCAGTTCTAAGGCCATCCCTCTCAATCTCCAATTCAGCCACACAAGCCTTGAGCCTAGCAATCTCAGCATCCTTAGTTCCACATTCCTGAACCAAGGTCCTAACCTTGCTGTTGATGGGTGTTTTCAGAGATGAACCAGGTTCAACTGGGATGGCACTGACTGGATAGTCACAATCCAGAAGAGTCTTAATGCCAAAATGTTCCTTGCTTGATGCCATTTCCCATTTCTTCAAAGGCACATTTAGCCTATCCAGAACTGTGGTCAGTATGAAGCCATATGGAGTAGCATGGGCCTTGGAGCCACTGAGGACCCTGACTAGCAACTTGACAATGAGGGCAGGCCAGTTGATTTGCTTTCCTCTCTCAAGGCACTCCATGAGAACCAGGTCCATGTAGTTTGCAGTATGTCTTCTCTCTTGTCTGGGCAGTAGGCACTTGTTGACAACTCAAACACCACCTTGTGCTCAGGCCTCATCTCACTTTTCTGCACAGCCCTGGCTTCATTCACATCCTCTGAATCACAGAACCTTTTGGTGATCTCAAGTGCAGTAGGTAGGGAGTCCAGGCATGGCCACCTTTGCCTCGTGTAATCATCAAACCCTTCAGGGGGTATCTCCAGAAATTCCCCCAACTTCTCAGCATCAAACTGCACTGAGACTCCCTTCACCAAGCTACTGACTACCCCATCTTTTACAGCAGCATTAGCCATGAACTCAATTAGTTCGTTCCTGGCTAGTTTCCCATCCATCTGAAGGACCATGTCCTTCCAACCTTGAGCAGCTAAAGAGTCAATCAACCTCATCATCCCTGGCTCAACCAGGTCCTTCAACAATCTTCCTTTCAGAATTTTTCTCCTGCCAAAGATGGCAAACTTATCCAGTTCCTTCTCAGATTCCACTTCTTCTTCTTCTTCACTCCACTCTTCATCATCTGAAACTTTTGCTTGTTTTGCTTTCACTGCAGACCTTGTCCTCTTGGCTAATGATGGTTCAACAGACACAGGCACAGAAGAAGACTTCTTGGAAGAAGTCTTGGACTATTTAGGTTTTGGTGCAGGAACCTCCACTGTTGTACCCCTTTCTTGATGGACCAGTTCCATCTCCTATTCCTCTACCACCTCAGAGGATTCTGCAATCTTTTCCTTTCCCTTCTCCATTTTCTTTTTCTTGCTTTCTTCTAGAGCTTTTTGTAAGTCAGCTTCACTTTGTCTTTGTTACACCCCATGCTTTCGTATGTAAGAGTACGTCATAAGTAAATTAATGTAAGCTCAGAAATGGAATCATCTTTGAAAAGTTTACAAAGTTAGTTCATCATGTTAACGTGGAGGTTACAAATATTTAAGATCATTAATACCAAGTAGCAAGAGGGTTTGAAATCTTAGAAGCTAAACGAATTGAAAAAAATAAGTTTCGTCGAAAGTCGACAAGTTTGGAATGTTATAACATGCACTTTGGGGTGAGACTAGGGTTCTTAACATGATAAAGAGGTTATTTTATAAGTTATTTTAGGTTTATGATAATCGTGTGTTATGTTTTGAAGTCAAGCGAGTTGTAGAACAAAAGTTGGCAAAGGTCATCACAAGTTGCATTCCTGAACTTTTCTCCCAATATACTTGGAATCAAGGGATGATATACATATCAAATTGAAGATGTACGAGTCTAGTTTCTAACACATTAAACCGTTCGTCGATACGATATTGGACTAGAGAGATATTCGTGTTTTCGCGAGACTGCGCCAAGCAGCTCTCAATGGGGCCCACATAGGCGGTTTAAGACATATGGATATATATAAGATGCCTCATCCCCGTTTTAAGTCGTTATTTTCAGTATATTCAGACCTTAGAACCCTAGAAACACTCTCTCAAGGTTCTCTCACGATCCAAGATCCAAACAAAGGGCAAACTACACAAATCAAGTGTCGGGGATCCTGTGGCGCTAGTAAGTTTCTTGTTCTTCTTGTTGTCGCTGATTTTTGGGTGGTTCAAGCTCGTGTGGGAGGTTGTTTTAAGTGGTTTATGTTCTGTAAATTACTCTCCCATGGTTTTCATATCAACCCTAGGTTATTTCAAGTCTTGCAAATGGATTATACCATATTTCAACATCAAAAGTGAAGAATAACACCTCTTTGAGGTTGTGTTGTCATTGAGGGTAGTTGTGGGCTGTTTTGTGCTGAAATTTCAAGTTGTTGCTACTGGCTAAGGTGAGTATAACAGCCTACTAATTGTGCTTAAGCTTGCTTGTATGTTGGTTATGGTTTTAGGATGATAAACTACAAGATAATACCTGGATTAGCTTAAGTCACTTCTATGGTGTTGTATTTCCATTGAGGGATGTTGTAAGCTAAATATAACTTGGATTTCAACTTGAAGCTACTGTAGGAGGTATGTGTATTGTGTTCTTGCAGGTGCTTAAGGTTATCTTGATGTTGATTAAGTTAAATGGTTGGACTAGACATGAACTAGTGAATAAAGTTTCTAATTGAAGATAGTTGGAGTTGTGGATTATTTCCTTTGTTATAAATATATGGTATAAGGGTGGAATCATTGATGAACTAATTCATTATCATGTTAATGATGTTGTTAAGTTAATGTAAGAAGTCTATAAGGGGTGATATGGGTTATACGGATTCCAATCGGAGCTTGCCGCTCGTCGTGAAGTAGTTGTGACTTGTTGTTGTTATATGGTGTCTTGTTATTGATATTTATATATTGATGGATTTCTCTGGTTGTTGTTGTTGGTATATGGTATTGGAGGAGACCCTTGTTACAGGGGAAATGCTGCACGAATTTACGTAAATGAGCTACTAGCTTAAGTTATAGACTTAGCCTTTGCTCAGCACTGATTTTGAATCTCCTTATACTATGATAGATTGAGTTGACTTGTTTGAAGAGTTGCTTAGAAAGGATTAATGACTCAATGGGTTTAAGGTATTTTAAGGCACTTACTTCTTTCTTTTGCCATGATCTAAAGTGAAATGAATACGCTATTTCATAACGGATCTACTCCTAGCAACTAAGGTTGTCCATGTTCTTTCCTTATAAAGTTATTCTAAGCAAGTATGTATGATCCTTGAATCCTATAGAAGTTCATATTGATGGTATGATGTCCATAATGTTAATCGGAGGTGCAACGACCTTAAGTCACTCCGAAAGGTTTAGAACGTGATTCCATGAGTCTAGCATGCATTATATATAGTATCTATTTTACTCTACCGAGCCGCGCTATAGTCGGCCGGGTATGGCACCTATTGTGCAACCACTGATCAGTTGGGTTTACCAAGCTCCACGTGGCCGGGTACGATTCTACCGAGCCTTATGATGGCCGGGTACGTTTTTACCGAGTCCTCTTTGAGGCTGGGTACGATATGATGATGATGATGCCCACAGAGGCGAATGTTTTTAAAAGTTTATGTATATATATGTATTATGCATTTCATGTCAGTAGTCCCCAGAGGCACTCAGATGTTACAGGTTGTAGCTCCTCTATCTCTCTTTACATTACTGTTCTTATTTATGCTTTCCTGCCTTACATACTCAGTACTTTATTCGTACTGACGTCCCTTTTGCCTGGGGACGCTGCGTTTCATGCCCGCAGGTCCCGATAGACAGGTTGACATTCCTCTTATTAGGCTATCAGCTCAGCGAAGGTGTTGGCGCACTCCACTTGCTCTGGAGTTGCCTATTTGGTCAGTATGCTTTGGATATGTATTGATTGGTATAGCGGGGCCCTGTCCCGACCTTTATGATTTTATGTACTCTTGAGGCTTGTAGACAGATGTCAGGTGTATGGATACTTGTATGGCCTTGTCAGCCTATGTTTTAAGTTTACAAATGGTCATGTCGGTCTTATAGGCCCGTATGTCATATGTATAAGTTTGTATATCATGTTGGGTCATCATATGTTGAGTATTCCCTTATGTTTTATTCTTGTTATCTCATGACGGGTTTTCTGGCTCATTTACTCATGATAGTATGATAAGAAAGATATGTTACGTTGGTACTCGGTTGAGTAAGGCACCGGGTGCCCGTCGCGGCCATTCGGTTTGGGTCGTGACAGTCTTACCCTGCTTCTTGTGGCTCTTCCCTTAGGCACTGAAGGGGCATTAAGTTTTGGGGATGAAGTCTTTCTTTTCTTGGATGGCTTGGTAATAGTTGGGGCCTTTTGTGAGGTTGCTTTGCGTTTCTTTGGGTCATAACTTGCCCAACCCTTTTCAGAAGGTCAACCAGAGTTTCCTCAGCAGATGAACCAGGTTCATCTCTCTGTTTGCTTAGATGAACCAACCCTTCAGCTGCTTCCCCAGAACCACTTCCCCTTGACTTTATGCCACTCTCTTCTGCAACCCCACATATAGCAAGAACTGCTCCTTTCCCTTTTCCCCTCTCTTCACCACATGCACCCTCTCTCTCATTTTCTTTTTCAGATTTCTTTTTACCTCCACTCCTTCTCATATCAGGCAACTCAACATTTCTAATGGGGCCAACCAGCACAAACCTAGTTTCTTGGTTTTCAACCACAGAAGAACTTACCTCAACAGGGGTTTCTTGAGTTTTCTCAGAGTCAGAAGACCCATGTCCTTCCCCCTCGGTCGCAGATTGGAAAAATTCAGACTCGGAGCTGGAATCAGAATTTTGAGCTGGGCTTTCTTTCACTTGGCTAGCTTTCAACCTTTTATTTAACACTTTCCTCAGAGCTCCAGATGCTACAGATTTTCGGGCAAGCATTTTCTGCCTTCGAAACCTAGGTTTTGGGGATACGCTGGGTGGAGTAGATGAGGATGAATTTGAGGGAGATGGTGGTGGAGGAGTGCTAGGATGATCTTGTGGGTTAGACATGGTTCTTCGTTTATTGAGGAAATTTGGGAATTTTTTGGAGAAGAAGGCAACTAGAATTGGAGAAATATTTTTGACGATTTTTAGAGTAATGAAGAAGATTAGAGATGTGGTGTGTATTTAAAGAGAATTGGACATTAATGCAGTAACGGCAGATTTTCAGGGGTCAGTTAGAAGTCTAATCAAACTGTAATTCCAGACTTTTAATGATTATTTGGCTTCCCTAGATATTAGGCAAAAATCACGGTTTTAGAGTTCTAAACGGACGAAACTGGTTCAATGCCTCCACGGATAGAATTTTCTAGGAATTTGGCAAGTATAGGACTTCTGCTCATGATTGAATTGTTAATCTTTCTAATTATGCAGAGTATTGAAAACATACATGAGCTTTCATATGAACTCATACTGACAGGTTCTTCATATAGAATCCTCTTGAACATGCCTCAAATATCATAATAGAAAAAACTTTGTAAGAGATCAGTGAATCATATATACACATGTCACAGGAGTATACTAATTAAAGTATGAAGCTGAGCAAAAATTAATCTAGATATTTACAAAAGTTCAAAATTTCTAGCCAAAAAGAATATAATTTTTCAATTTTTTTTTCATTGTGCATTCTGAACTGGACCTATTAGGTGATCTTAATCATCCCTAATTCCAACCTGTCCCTCTCAAAGTTTTCTCTTCTTAGTGCTTTAGTGAAGATGTCAGCAATTTGTTTATCAGTAGTACAAAATTCTATGGAGATCAATCCTTTCTCATAGTTATCTCTTAAGAAGTGGTGCCTAACATCTATGTGCTTAGTCCTCTTATGATGAACAGGGTTCTTTGTCATACTTATAGCACTAGTGTTATCACAGAATATAGGAATGCAACCAAATTCAATACCAAAATCTACCTGCTGTTGTTTGATCCATAGCAATTGAGCACAACAAGAAGCAGCAGCAACATATTCAGCTTCAGCAGTTGACAAGGCCACTGAATTTTGCTTTTTAGTAGCCCATGACACAAGACATGAACCAAGGAAGTGTGCCATACCTGAGGTGCTCTTCCTATCCACTAGAAAACCTGCATAATCAGCATCAGCATATCCTACTAGATTGAAATTGCTACCTTTGGGATACCAAAGACACAAATCAGTGGTGCCTTTCAAATATCTTAGTATCCTCTTGACAGCAGACAAGTGAGACTCTTTAGGATTAGCCTGAAATCGAGCACAAAGCCCTACACTGAAAACAATGTCAGGTCTTCTAGCAGTAAGATACAAGAGTGAACCAATCATACCCCTATACAACTTTTGATCAACTGATGAACCAGGTTCATCAACATCTAATTTAGTGGCAGTTGTAATGGGTGTGTCTATTTCTTTAGATTCTTCCATTTTAAACTTTTTGATTAGCTCCTTTGCATACTTCTGCTGATGGATCATGGTTCCATTTGGACTTTGGTTGATCTGTAAGCCTAAGAAGAAGTTAAGTTCACCCATCATGCTCATTTCAATCTCACTCGCCATTAGTTTTGCAAAGTCCTTACTTAGCTTATCAGTAGTGGCCCCAAAGATTATGTCATCAACATAAATTTGTACCACAAGGAGATCCTTACCTTTTTCTCTTAAGAAAAAGGTACTGTCAATTTTACCTCTTTTGTATCCATGTTCAAGGAGGAAATTGGATAGTCGTTTATACCATGCTCTTGGGGCCTGCTTGAATCCATAGAGAGCCTTGTCTAGCTTGTACACATGCTCAGGACATT
>NW_017674621.1:0-5486 GCF_001879085.1 Nicotiana attenuata
TTTCGATCAAAAACCTAACCAAACCTCATCCGAATGACCTGAAATTTTGCACACACATCCCAAATGACATGACGGAGCTACTGCAACTTCCGAAATTCCAATCCGACCCTCGGATCAAAAACTCACTATCGGACCGGAAACTTCAAAAATCCAAACTTCGGCATTTCAAGCCTAAATGAGCTACGAACTTCCAAAATATATTCCGAACACGCTCCCAACCCCGAAATCGCCTAACAGAGCTAACGGAACCATCAGATTTCCATTCCGAGGTCGTCTTCACACTGCTCTGACTACGGACCATTTCTCAACACTTAAGCTCTTATTTAGGGACTAAGTATCCCAAAACTCTCCGAAACCCAACACCGAACGTCCCGGCAAACCAAAATAGCAGAAATGAACTTAGGGGAAGTAGTTAATAGGGGATCGGGGCGTTAATTCTTAAGACGACCGGCCGGGTCGTCACATCCTCCTACACTTAAACATTCGTTCGTCCTCGAACGAGCATAGAGAACATACCTGAAGTAGTAAAAAGATGAGGGTACTGGTTGTGCACATCCCGCTCGGCCTCCCAAGTCGCCTCCTCAGCCGGCTGACCCCGCCACTGAACCTTCACTGAAGCAATGTTCTTTGACCTCAACTTTCTGATCTGTCTGTCCAGTATAGCCACTGGCTCCTCAACATAGGATAGATCCTTGCCCAACTGGACTGAACTGAAATCCAACACGTGAGACGGATCAACGTGATACCTCCGGAGTATCGAAATATGAAATACCGGATGAACTCCGGCCAAACTGGGAGGCAAGGCAAGCTCATAGGCAACCTCCCCAACTCGCCGCAAGATCTTAAGAGGGCCACTAAACCTCAGACTCAACTTTCCTTTCTTCCCAAACCTCATGACGCCTTTCATAGGCGAAACCCGAAGCAGAACCCGCTCATCAACCATATATGAAACATCGCGAACTTTCCTGTCCGCGTAACTCTTCTGTCTGGACTGGGCTGTACGGAGTCTATCCCGAATCATCTTAACACTCTCCAACGCATCCTGAACCAACTCTGTGCCCAATAGCCTGGCCTCACCCAGCTCAAACCAACCCACCGGAGGTCTACACCTCCTACCATATAAAGTCTCATACGGCGCTATCTGAATGTTGGACTGATAACTGTTGTTGTAAGCAACTCCGCTAACCGCTCCGATGAATAAGTGGTTCATACAAGAATGAAATGAGCGGACTTGGTCAGCCGATCCACAATGAACAAATGGCATCAAACTTCTTCAAGGTCCGTGGGAGTCCCGATACAAAGTCCATGGTGATGCGCTCCCTCTTCCACTCCGGAATCTCTATCTGCTGAAGCAACCCACCCGGGCGCTGGTGCTCATACTTCACCTGCTGGCAGTTGAGGCATCTTGACACATAACCAACTATATCTTTCTTTATCCGCCTTCACCAGTAGTGCTGCCTCAAGTCCTGATACATCTTCGCGGCACCCGGATGGATGGAATACCGTGAGCTATGGGCCTCTGATAGAATCAACTCTCGAAGATCATCAACATTGGGCACACAAATCCGGCCCCGCATCCTCAATACTCTGTCATCTCCAATGGTCACATCTCTGGCATCTCCACGCTAAACCTTGTCCTGAAGGATAAGCAAATGAGGGTCATCATACTGCCACTCCCTGATACGATCTAATAAGGAGGACCGGGAAACCACACAAGCTAGAACCCGACTGGGCTCCGAAAGATCCAGTCTCACAAGCAGGCTGTCTAAGGCCTGAACATCCACCACCATAGGCCTCTCTGAAGCTGGTAGATATGCCAAACTCCCCAAACTCTCCGCCCGGCGACTCAAGGCATCCGCCACCACATTGGCCTTGCCCGGGTGATACAGGATAGTGATGTCATAATCCTTCAGCAACTCTAACCACCTCCTCTGACGCGTATTAAGATCCTTTTGCTTGAGTAAGTGCTGCAAACTCCGATGGTCAGTATAGATCTCACAAGGCACCCCGTACAATAATGACGCCAGATCTTCAAGGCATGAACAATGGCAGCTAACTCAAGGTCGTGGATAGGGTAATTCTTTTCATGTACCTTCAACTGTCTGGACGCGTAGGCAATCACCCTACCGTCCTGCATCAACACCGCTCCAAGGCCAACTCTCGAGGTGTCACAATAGACAGTATAAGAACCCGAACCGGTAGGCAACATCAGGATTGGGGCTGTAGTCAAAGCTGTCTTGAGCTTCTGAAAGCTCGCCTCACACTCCTCTATCCACTGAAATGGGGCACCCTTCTGGGTCAATCTAGTCATAGGGGCCGCAATCGATGAAAATCCCTCCACGAATCGATGGTAGCAGCCCGCCAAACCAAGGAAACTGCGAATCTCTGTAGCTGAGGAAGGCCTGAGCCAACTCTATACGGCCTCTATCTTCCTTGGATCCACCCGAATACCCTCACTCGAAACCACGTGGCCTAAGAATGCCACAGAACTCAGCCAAAACTCACATTTTTAGAACTTTGCATATAACTTCTTCTCTCTCAAGGTCTGAAGCACGGTCCACAGGTGCTGCTCATGATCTTCCCGACTCCGGGAATACACCAGAATATCATCAATAAAAACAATGACGAACGAGTCAAGATATGGTCTGAACACGCTGTGCATCAAATGCATGAAAGCTGTTGGGGCATCGGTCAGCCCAATGACATAACAAGGAACTCGTAATGACCGTACCGAGTCCTGAAGGCAGTCTTCGGGATATCTGGCTCCCGAATTCTTCAACTGATGGTACCCTGAGCGCAAGTCAATCTTAGAAAACACATGTGCGCCCTGAAGCTGGTCAAACATATCATCAATACGAGGCGAAGGATAACAGTTCTTCACTGTAACCTTGTTCAACTGACGATAATCAATACACATACGCGTAGAACCATCCTTCTTCTTCACAAACAAGACAGGAGCACCCCACGGTGAAACACTGGGCCGAACATAACCCTTATCAAGCAATTCCTGTAACTGATTCCTTCAACTCCTTCAACTCAGGAGAAGCCATACGATACGGAGGAATGGAAATGGGCTGAGTGCCCGGCAACAGATCAATGCCAAAATCAATGTCTCTATCGGGCGGCATGCCCGGAAGATCAGCGGGAAACACATAGAGATAATCCCGTACCACTGGAACTGAATCAACAGAAGGGGTATCAACACTGACATCTCTCACATAAGCTAAATACGAGGCACCCCCCTTCTCGACCATACGCTGAGCTTTAAGAAAAGAGATAACTTTGTTGGGAGTGTGATCTAAAGTACCACTCTACTCAATACGGAATACCTGGCATAGCCAGCGTCACGATCTTGGCGTGACAATCAAGAATAGCAAAATGGGGCGACAACCAGTCCTTGCCCAAAATAATATCAAAATCAACCTTACTGAGTAACAATAAATGCGCTCTGGTCTCAAAACCACGAATTGTAACCAAACATGACCGATAAATGCGGTCCACAACAAGAGAATCCCCCCACAGGAGTAGAAACATAAATAGGGAAACTCAAGGAAATTCTGAGGTACACCCAAATGCGGAGCAAAATAAGAAGACACATAAAAAAAATAAGTGGAGCCTAGATCGAATAGAACCGATACACCTCTATAACAAACCATGACAATACCTGTGGTGACAGAATCGGAGGCAACAACCTCAACATGGGTAGGTGGGGTAGCAACTGGGGCTGTAACCATGGCCTGGGAACTCTGCGGGGCACGCTGTGGCCGAGAAGTTTGCGAAGATGCACCCCTACCAAGTCTGGGGCAGTCCCTAACCATGTGGCGTGTGTCACCACACTCAAAGCAACCTCGCGGCCGACGTGGGGGTGGAAACTGTGCAGTACGAGTACTCCGAGACCCCTGAACACCTGAAACTCTGTGGGAACTCTGAGATGCAAACTGAGCTGGCTGACCCACAAAACCTCTGCCATGACGCACCCTGCCTCCAAAATAAGGACCAGCATATCTCCCCGGTCCACGAGGTCTACTCACTCCTCTATACTCTCCCTCCTGACCTCGCCTGTTCTCTCTCTCCTGGACCCACCTGTCCTCTGTTCGGTAAGAGGTCCTCACCACCTGCTGAACTGGGACCACAGGCTGTGTCTCCATGACTCATGGAACCTGACCAATGGAAGCTTGCTGCTCTGGAGTGGGGGAGGCGGGAGTCTGGGTCCCTCCCCCGATCTGTGAAGTAGTCGGTATAACCTGAATCAATCCCGCCTGAATCAACGTACCAAACATGCTCAGGAACTGCGCCAAAGTCTCCTGAAGAGCTGGAGTAGTAGTAGCCGTGGGCGTGTCGGGTGCTTGAACACCGGCTGGGTCTGCTGGTGGTACCTCAGCGGTAGCTCGCGCAGGTGCCCTGGCTGCACCATGCGCACCTCCTCGGCCTCTACCCCGTCCCCGGCCTCTGACGGCTGCACTAGGGGGCGCGGGTGTCTGATCATCTCGAGTAGCACGCGTCCTCACCATCTGTGAGAGAATAGAAGTCGGAAGTTTAGAATTGATGTTCAAAAATCTCGCACGACAGGAATCAAATGAAGTGAAATTTTTCCTAACGGTAACATAGCCTCTCGTAGATAAGTACAGACGTCTCCGTACCGATCAGCGAGACTCTAATAAACCGGCCTGTGTTCCGTGACTCCTATGAACCTAGACCTCTGATACCAACTTGTCACGACCCCAGTTCACCTCCATGAACATGTCGTGATGGCACCTAGTTCCTACAACTAGGTAAGCCTAACAGTGTGGAAATAACAATTTAACTTGCGGAATAATCAATTAAAACCGAACATTTGAAAATAACAACTGTATATAAGGCCGCCCGGCCTATACAACTCTAAAGATATACGCAAGTATACAACTCAATCCCAAAACCCGGAAACTCACGGGAACCACAGGCTAACAGAAACATAGTACGCTGCTCTAACTCCAGAATGTCTAAGCAACTGAGAGAAAAGAAATAAACTAAATACTAAAGCTGGAACAGAATAGAGACTCCTGATCTGCGGACGCGGCAGATATACCTCGTAGTCTCCGGTATCTCCTCGCCTCAAGGATAGTGCGCCTGAGTAGGGGTACCTGGATAATCTGCACATGAAAAACATGCGCAGGAAGGGCATGAGTACACCACAGCGGTACTCAGTAAGTGTCAAGCCTAACCTCGGTTGGGTAGTGACGAGGAAGGTCAGGGCCCTACTGAGATAAACATAATATATGATAGAATAAGGAAAACGGTATAGATAAAGTCTACAGCAAGGATCTAAACAGGATAAATAAGGGAAACAGTGATAAGAAGCAGAAACAAAAGCAATATAAGGAATACTACTCACAACAGGAAGTAATAGCCGGGGAGTCTCTTGAGTATCCCCGAGGATCTCTTGGGTATCCTCATCACATACACTAGGGATCTCTTGGTATCCCGAGGATCTCTTGGTATCCTCATCA
>NW_017674621.1:8654-11442 GCF_001879085.1 Nicotiana attenuata
ATATATATATATATATATATATATATATATATATATATATATATATATATTATTTATGTATTATATATGTATAATGAATGTATAATCCATGTATATGGCTAGAAAAAGTAAACAATGAATATGACCGACTATTTGTTTAAAGATCCCAAAAATATTTTACGATTGGATCCTGTGATGTTCAAATTCAGAAGCCTAAATTTGTTTTGACATTTTAGGAGTAGATTTCACAAAGCGGAATTTTCAAAAATCGCTATTGTTTAGTGGCTATTAACTTCCTATAGCTACCATATACATAATTACTTCTCATAGCTACTATTCAGTTATTATGGTAGTGTATTCGTTGATTTGCGTTGTTGTATTCATGAATACAGCAGCAAAAGCACCTAAAATCAGGGAATTCTAGCTGTACGCGCATGTATTCACATGTATTAGCGCCATGAATTCATGAATACAGAAACGGCAATCACCTTAAAAATATGTATGCCCAGCTGTCAAATAATAAAAATAATATCATTTAGCGTGATACACTCCTAATATTACTCAACAAAATCAATTCTAACATGCCTCATTATCAACCCAATTAATTAGAATAATTTTTTAGTTGTATATAACTGTTGCATTTAACTTTTGTATTTAGTGTGTTTCAATCTTTTTTTTACTGTTGCATTCATTAGATTAAATGTTTGTATTTATTGTATTCGCTATTTTATATTCAGTATATTCAAATGTATTTGTATTAATAGTATTTTAGTTATTCCTAATACATGTTATTACTGACGTGTTCAGTATATTTTATTGATTGTATTCACTATATTTTTATTTGTATTCAGTATATTTTAATGTATTTTCACTGTATTTTAAAATTAAATGTATTCGCTGCTTATATTCTGTTTTGTTTTAATGTTTGTATTCAGTGTACTTCAATGTTTATATCATGTATTATGCATGAATACATATGTATCAGCTGTATTGAGAAATACAAACCTTCGAAATACACAAATACATGCTAAAAAATAATTTATTTATGCAAAAAATACAATGTCTTTGAGTACATAATACAATGTATTTGTATCATTGTATATGACTAAACAACAAAGAAGAGAAGAAAGTTCGTCGGAGATGGCGTTTTTCGGCCAAGCAAAATATTGTATACATTGTATTAAAACTAAAAATGGAGACGAACAAAAATCTCGGCCCTCGAATCTTTTCCGGCGAAAAAAAATATTGCAGTATGTAAGTGAATCCATTGCGATATCTGATGTAGAAGAAAGCCGCTGTCTCTTTCTTTCTAATATTGCAGTACCAATCCATTAGATAGATAGATAGATAGAGAGAGAGAGAGAGAGAGAGAGAGGGAGGGAGAGAGAGAGAGAGAGAAGAAAAATTCGGAGAGAGTATCGTGTGTTAATTGAAAGAAAGAGAGAAGAAAATCATAAGTAGCGTATTTCATGCCTCAATTGTAGCATATACCATAAATACCTATTTTGCTATAAAATATAAAAGGTAACTATAGAAAATAATATTTTAAAATAATTTTGATTTATAATAAATAGGGTGTATACCTTTGCTACAGGAGGTAAAATTTCCTTTCACAAACTCCTTTTCGGTACTCCATTTTCAAGGTTATTTAATTTCTTTTTCTTCAGCCTATAGAGTCCGACTGAACCACCACCACAAAATCTAATACAAAAGCTGGAGAATTGAAGAAAAAAGGAAGAAATTCTACTACTAAGCTAAGAAACAACAACAACAACAACAAAAAACCTATTGTAATTTCATTAGTGGGGTCTGGGGAGGGTAGTGTATACGCAGACCTTACCCCTACCTTATGAAGATGGAGAGGCTGTTTCCGGTAAACCCCGACTCAAGGAACAATGAATTAAAACAACAAACAATAGCGACAACAAGGTGATAGACTAATGAAAACGAATAACACAATATGTACTCAGGTGCGGACCCACGTGGAGTCAAGAGGGTTCATATGAACCGGCTCGTCAAAAAATAAAATACTATATATATATATATATATATATATATATTCTCTTTCTCCGAAGATATTCCGTTATAAAACATATTTTGAACCCACATAGTTCAAGGAAAGTGTCCAGCCTAATGGTGAAGCGGGTTCAAAGTTGTAGAAGGGTTTGAGTTCGAAACCAATCAGCAACATAATGTGCACTACTCTTTTCCTATTTAGATACAACGACACAAATCCTTTTTTTCTCTATTTTTAGACTAGGAAGACTTTTTACGTATACACAATTAGAGAAAGAGAACTACACCATTTTACTTCTTTGCCTTAATTAGTTTGTGGTTAGATTTTTATTACTAATCTAGAATTATTACTTTTTTTTATAATAATTTTTTGACTTTCAATAAATAAATTGACTGCCTTCTTTGTTAATTAGTTTAGTTGAGCCATTAAAATTCGATTTCATCTACTTTTTTTCTCAAATTTCCATCAATTTGTGTTTACATATTATTTTTAGTGACTTAAACTGCTCTTTGCCAATTGATCTAAGTTTTAATTTAGTTACAAGGAAAGTATCATGATGTTATTTAAATTTTAGTTTAGTCTTATTCTTGTTTGTGATGCTTTAAGTTTAAATATATTTATTAAATTATTGTTCTAATTTGAATTTTTAATTTGATAATCAAATTTTAAAATTTGATGAAGAGATTTTACTCTTTAGTATCTACCAAGTTGCCATAATCAAGTTCATACTCTCAAATTTCTCCTCTCGTGGAAGAAATTGTGAACCAATTAAAATAACAACCTCATTCCTCA
>NW_017674621.1:14304-73912 GCF_001879085.1 Nicotiana attenuata
GGTGTTCCGTACACCGAGCTTACTAAAAGGACCCGACTAAAATACGTACCGTACTACATCAAAGACATCAACTTCTAAGAATAGGTGTTTAGTAGGCGATCTCATCTTTCTTAGAAATCCCGCCGCTCGTTGACATTGATCACATCTTTTTACTAGATCACTTGCATCTTTGAACAAGGTTGGCCAATAAAAACCACAACTCAGAACTTTCGAAGCCGTCCTCGCCCCTCCATGATGGGCACCATAAGGGGATGAATGACAAGCTTCTAGAATGCTAAATTGCTCCTCCTCAGGTACACACCTTCGGATGACTCCGTCGGTGCAAATCTTGAACAAGTATGGCTCGTCCCAATAGAAGTCCAAACTATCACGTTTGAGCTTCTTCCTTTGGTTAGAAGAGAGCTCACACGGGATGATGCCAGTTATAAGGAAATTGGCAATGTCCACAAACCATGCCATATCACACATTGACACAGAAAGTAGTTGCTCATCGGGGAATGTATCATTGATCTCCAATCCATCACACGGCCTTCCTTCCTCCTCCAAGCGGGACAAATGATCCGCTACTTGGTTCTCACTACCTTTTCGGTCCACTATTTCCAAATCAAACTCTTGAAGAAGTAACACCCATCGCATCAACCTTGCCTTGGAATCTTTCTTGGTCATCAAATACCTAAGGCGGCATGGTCGGTGTGCACTATGACTTTGGCTCCCATAAGATATGGCCAAAATTTTTCCATGGCGAACACAATAGACAACAATTCCTTCTCCGTCACCGTGTAGTTCCGTTGAGCTTCATTCATAGTCTTGCTTGCATAGTACACGGGATGAAACATTTTGTTCACTCTTTGACCTAACACTGCCCCAACCGCAACATCACTTGCATCGCACATGAGCTCAAAAGGCAAGCTCCAATTGGGTGCGGTAATGATCGGGGTAGTGGTCAACTTATGCTTTAGAAGTTCAAAGGCCTCCATACATTTCTCATCAAACACAAACTTAGCATCTTTCTCTAGCAACTTGCAAAGAGGATTCACTACCTTAGAAAAATCCTTGATAAACCGCCGGTAGAACCCCGCATGCCCAAGAAAACTTCTCACCCCTTTGATAGAAGTGGGGGGAGGAAGCCTTGAAATCACCTCAATCTTGGCTTTGTCTACTTCATCCCATGCTTAGAAATTTTGTGACCCAACACTATGCCCTCTTCAACCATGAAGTGGCATTTTTCCCAATTACGAACGAGACTTGTGTCTTCACACCGAGCCAACACTCTATCCAAATTACCCAAACACTCTTCAAATGAATCACCAACCACACTAAAATCATCCATAAAGACCTCCAAAATATCTTCCACCATATCGGTGAAAATAGCCATCATGCATCGTTGGAAGGTCACCGGAGCATTGCACAACCCGAACGACATTCGAGAAAAAGCAAATGTACCATACGGGCAAGTGAATATGGTCTTCTCTTGGTCCTCCGGAGCAATTAAGATTTGATTATAACCCGAATATCCATCCAAAAAACAATAAAGGCTCGCCGCAAGGCGATCAAGCATTTACTCAAGGAATGGCAAAGGGAAATGATCCTTGCGGGTCACCTTGTTCAGTTTCCGGTAGTCCATGCATACCCGCCATCCGGTAACTTTCCGAGTGGGAATAAGTTCATTGTTTTCATTTGTCACCACAGTCATCCCACCTTTCTTCGGCACACATTGCACCGGAGAAGTCCATGAGCTATCGGAGATTGGATACACCACACCTGTATCTAGCCACTTGATCACTTCTTTCTTTACCACCTCTTGCATCGCCTCATTGAGCCTCCTTTGATGTTCTAAGGAAGGCCTTGCATCATCCTCCAAAATAATTTTGTGCATGCAAAATGCGGGGCTTATTCCCCGAATATCCGCCAGAGTCCAGCCAATTGCCCTTTTTCGCCTTTGAGCACCGCCAAAGTGGCATCAA
The DNA here is from genome assembly GCF_001879085.1 of Nicotiana attenuata. Lineage (NCBI taxonomy): Eukaryota > Viridiplantae > Streptophyta > Magnoliopsida > Solanales > Solanaceae > Nicotiana > Nicotiana attenuata. The sequence continues at coordinate 16,269 of NW_017674621.1, forward strand.
CCTGCATATTAGTAAGACAAGAAGAAAGAATAACTGGTAAAGTTGAATTAGAGCCCAAGAATTCATACTTGAGGTGTGGAGGAAGTGGCTTCAACTCCAACACCGATGGCTCCTCAATTAATAGTTTGGTTGGTGGAGTTTTCCAATTTTCAAGATCCAAAGACAATTTTCTCGGCTCATAGGAATAAGAGCCCATCCTATGTAGAGCATTGACACACTCCACTCAGCCCACATCATCACTAACATCAAATTCAACAACACGACTCCAAAGGGTCTCCACATTAATCATAGAACTGGTATCATCAACGATCACAGCCGTGACAAAATCCACAAATGAGCACACCTCGGTACAATTGGGCTGCTTCATGGACTTGCAAACATGAAACACGACCTTCTCATCCCCTACTCGGAAAGTTAGTTCACCCGCTTCAACATCAACCAATGCCTTTCCCGTTGCAAGGAAAGGTCTCCCTAATATGATCGGGACCTCATAGTCGACCTCACAATCCAAAATCACAAAGTCCGTTGGCAGGATAAATTTGTCCACCTGGACAAGCACACCATCAACTATACCCAAAGGTCGCTTCATTGATCTATCTGCCATCTGTAATCTCATGGAAGTTGGCCTTGGTGGCCCAATACCCAGAGTCTTGAAAATTGAGAAGGGCATTAAATTGATGCTTGCCCCAAGATCACATAAAGCTTTGGCAAAGTTTGCACTACCAATAGTGCAGGGGATAGTGAAAGCACCAGGATCCTCTAATTTCGGGGCCATTGAATGTACTATGGCACTAACTTGGTGGGTCATCTTGATAGTTTCACAGTCCATTGACCCTTTCTTTGTAACCAAATCCTTCATGAATTTAGCATAACCAGGCATTTGCTCCAAAGCCTCCGCCAACGGCACGTTGATGGATAAGCTCTTCATCATGTCGATGAACTTTTTGAATTGATTCTCACTTTTCTGCTTGGCTAGCCTCTGAGGATAGGGGGAGGTGGCCTAGGCAAAGGTGCCTCGGCTTTTGTTACAACCGGCTCCGGCATGTCAATTACATGCTCCCTAGACGGGTTCACGACCTCTTGAGTTTCCACCTCGGTTTCATTAATGTCAATCCTCACTTCATTGTTCACATTGTCATCAACCACATCCTCAACTACCAAAGGAACCACGTCTTCTTGCAACTCAACATCATCATCAAAAACTTGCTTTTGTTTCGAGGCATTCACATCACCGCCTCTCCCACTTCGTGTTGTAACCGCCATGACATGATTGTTCCCACCCTTTGGGTTCACTACCGTATCACTTGGTAGAGCACCCTTCGGGCGAGTATTCAATGATTGAGAGATTTGGCCTATTTGCACCTCCAAATTCCTAATTGAAGTATTGTGAGAAGCCAATTGCGCATCGGAATCCGCATTCTTTTTCATCATTTGTTCGAACATCATTTCAATTCTACCCATTTCATTACCCGAAGAACTAGGACTTTGAGAAGGGAAAGGGGGTGGATTGTTCGGTTGTTGGTACATTGGGGGCCTTTGAAAGCCTTGCCCCCGGTTTCCTTGGTTCCCATTGTTCCATCCACCTTGATTGTTATTGTTGCCCCAGTTGTTGTTATTACCATTCCAATGCCCTTGGTTACCTTGATTGTTGTTCCAATTACCACCTTGGTTGTTTTTGTTCCAATTACCACCACCTTGTTGTTGATTTCCCCAATTGCCCTAGGGTCGCCATTGTTGGTTTGAAGAATTGCCTCTATTGCCTTGATAGTAGTTAACATATTGTACCTCTTCATTTTGATCATCATAGCCATAATTCTGAAAACCATCACAATCATCATCAAATCGCTCAGAATTCCCTTGGTTTTGTTGCCTTCGTTGCCTTCTCTTGTTAACAAGCATATTAACACCCTCCATGGCATTCACTTGGCGAGGATTTTGGACTTGTTGCAACTGTGCCTTAGACAATTAGTTCATAGTAGTTGTCAACTCCGCTATAGCCTGTCCATGGTCATGTAGTTCCTTATGCAAATGAATAACCATAGCGTAACCTTGAGGAAAATTGGCCCTACATTGCCATGCGGAAGACATATCCGCCATCCCATCAAGAATCGCACAAGCTTCGTCATAAGGCAACTTCATGAAATTACCCCCAGCCAATTGATTGACCATGCATTGATTTGTAGTATTGATGCCCCGATAGAAGGTTTGTTGAATCATCGCCTCCGTCATATCATTATTGGGGCATTCCTTCACCATCGTTCTAAACCGCTCCCAAATCTCATGCAAAGGTTCCGTGGGTTCTTGCTTGAAGGCCAATATCTCATCTCGAAGTGCCGCCATGTGCCCGGGTGAGAAAAATTTAGCAATAAACTTATCCGCCAACTCATCCCAAGTTGTGATGGAATGGTTGGGGAGTCTCTCTAGCCAATCCAATGCTTTCCCCGAAGTGAGAACGAGAAAACTCTCAAACTAAGAGCATCTTCGGACACATTCGTCTGCTTGCTACCCCAACATGTATCCACGAACCCCTTGAGATATTTGTAGGCATTTTGATCCGCAACGCCCGTGAAATACCACACTGCTCAAGTAAAGTCAACATCACATTAGTCATCTAAAAATTGCCCGCCCAAATTCTGGGAGGGACAATAGCACTTGCATAGCCTTGGTTCGGGATCACCCGAGGAACCGCTCTTGGAGGTGGCGGAGGAGGGTCTGGAACATTGTCATTAGAATTGGCCTGGCGGCCTCGTCGTGGTCCGGGAGGTACAAGAGGCACCTCATCCTCTCCAATATAATCAACCTCCTCCCCCGCAAACACATTTCCAAGAGGGTCATTAGCATTTAAAGCCATTTGGTACCTGTAGTAATCACACACACAAATTAGTAACAAAGAAGGAAAGAAGAACAACACACAAAACTAACTAAATAGATAGACAAAACCGTTAGCTCCCCGGCAACGGCGCCAAAAAGTTGACGCAGCCAACTCCGCACCACTAAAAAGTAGCGAGAGAGGGTCGCAATAGCTTTTACCCGATTTGTGGGTCAGGATCGAATCCACAGAGAGCTAGGATTGGAGTCGAGTATCTACTTAGCTTAGGATCGCGCATGTGTGTTCTTAATTACCTTCTCATAATTTTTGGGGTTTTCTTTATATTCTACTATGATCAACTACAAATTATAAATGCAACTAAATTAGACTAAGAGAATTGCTACAAGTTATATCTAATGGTTTAAAAGGCACTAGGGTAGTGACCTTCACCTAGGTGGCTAATTGACGGGTAATTGCATCTAAGGCACGATTGACATGATTGGGGAAATATGTTATAACCGTTGCTCAATACTACCCACTCTACACCTCTCGGTAGAAAGAGTGGTTTTGCCAAATTAGCTCTCTCGAGACCAATTGGGTATGCATATTTGCCCGAACAACTAGGGTTTAAGTCGGGTAATTACTCTCTCGAGGTTTAACCCTTTAATTGAGACTATCAAATCTCTTGAGTCCATCCCAATTCCTTGTTGAGTCAATTTTAGAGACTTAGGCTCTCTTTCTCAAGAAGATCCCAAGTCTACTAAGCACAAACTAGTGTTTGCAACCACTAATTCATAAATTAAACCATAAAATTGACCCAAATAACAAACACCCATAATCAATCTAGCCTTAAATTACAACACCCATCAATTACCCACACTAGGGTTGAGCCATAACCCTAGCTAATGGGTCTAGCTACTCATGCTTGAAGAGAAAATCAGAGCGAAATAGATGAAGAGAAAGACATATTAATTAATTACTAAAGTAAATACAATGTTTCAATTATTGAAACTACGTAAAGATGCCAAAAATAGCTAAGAAAGGTCTTCTCACGAGCGCAGCTACAGTGCTAAAACATATGATACCCTAAAAATGGAAAAAGGTTCTATTTATACTAAGCTGGAAAAACTGGACAAAAATACCCCTGTGGGGTCAGTGCGGGCCGCACAAAATGGACTGCGGCCGCACTAGGCTCTTGGACTTGAAAGCTTGGCTCTCTGAACTCAGGCTCCGCGGACCGCGCAGGATGGACCATGGCCACGGAGGTTTCTAATGCGGTCCGCAAAAACATGACCGCGGACCGCGCTGGCTTGAACCTTGGCAAATTACATCTCTCTGATCTTCTCTTCCGCGGACCGCATAGAATGGTGGTGCGGCCGCGGTGTCTTCAGTACGGGCCGCACAATATCTACTACGGCCGCACTGCTTTGATTCCTTGAGAAACCAGTCTCTTAATCTCCCTAGTGCGGACCACATAGAATGGATTGCGGCCGTACTAGGCTAGTTTGTCCTGAGTTGTCTTTGTCTTTGATACTTGTGCAGGTTTCACTCCTTTTGAGCCGATATTTGACATCCCGTCACTTTGTTGATCAAACCTGCAATCAAGCACAACTTATGAGCCTTTTGGGACTATTTTGTAAGAATTTGTAATCAAAGCGTAAGCAAGAAGGAGCATGAAACACATCAAAATCCCTAGTTATCACATATTAAATCTCTTCAAGAGCTCCTTGATGTATTTTTGCTGACAAATGAATGTACCCATCGTGGACTGCTTCACTTGAAGACCCAAAAAGAAATTCATCTCCCCCATCATGCTCATTTCAAACTCACTTCCCATGAGTTTTGCAAATTCTTCACACAGAGAATCAGTTGTTGCCCCAAAAATGATATCATCAACATAGACCTGAACAATGAGCAGGTTCCTTCCCCGTTTCTTTAGGAACAAGGTGTTGTCAATTTTCCCTCTTGTAAAACCATTTTCTAAGAGGAAATTTGACAGCCTTTCATACCAAGCTCGAGGAGCCTGCTTCAACTCATACAATGCTTTGTCCAGTTTAAACACATATTGAGGGTGTTCATGACATTCAAACCCTGGAGGTTGCTTTACATATACTTCTTCCTTAAGAAGTCCATTTTGAAATGCACTTTTGACATCCATTTGGAACAAAGTGAATTCCACATGAGATGCAAAAGGTATTAGGATTCTAATAGCTTCCATGAGAGCAACCGGAGCAAACGTCTCATCATAATCAATCCTTTCCTCCTGATTGTACCCTTGAACCACTAGCCTGGCCTTGTTCCTTGTAGTGTTTCCATGTTCATCAAGGTTATTCGTGAATACCCACCTGGTTCCTATAATGGTTCGATCTGAGGGTCTAGGTACCAGGTGTCATACATAGTTCCTTTGGAACTGATGCAGCTCATCTTGCATAGTTGTAATCCAATCTGCATCTTTCAAGGCTACCTTGATATTTTTGGGTTCTATTTGGGAAAGAAAGGCTGAGAAGGCAAGAGAATTTCTGGCTTTTGATCTGTTTTGTACTCCAGAATATAGACGGGTGATTATGTTGTCAAGAGGATGGGAGCTTTTGTGTTTCCAGTTGGGCATTTGAGGTTTATTTAGAGAGGAGTTGGGTATATCTGACTGGTTCCCTTGTATTCTTCTCTTGGGTACTTGTGGAGTACCCTGCACTGCATCAACCACTCTTTCTTTAGCTTCAGTGGTTGTAACTGAGGTACCTGGTTCCATTGAAGAAGAGGCAGCATTGTCTCTACTCGGCTCCTTCACTTGGCTCATCATATCTGCCTTTCCATTTGTCATGTCAATGACTTCACCAGGAACCAGTAACGGCTCTCCATCTTGATCATCTTTAGCACTTTTCTCACAGGAAGGATAGGACTCATCAAACATAACATGAAAATTTTCCTCAACACATTGAGTCCGCTTGTTGTATATCTTGTAAGCTTTGCTTTGAGACGAATACCCCATAAAGATTCCTTCATCACTCTTGGCATCAAATTTACCAAGCTGATCGTTTCCATTGTTGAGAACATAGCATTTGCACCCAAATGTTCTTAGGTGAGTCAGCTTGGGTTTCCTTCCATTCAGCAACTCATAAGGGGTTTTGTTCAGGAGAGATCTGATCATGCACCTGTTCACCAAGTAGCAGGCAGTGTTGACAGCTTTAGCCCAGAAGTTCTTGGCAATCCCACTGTCGATCAACATTGTTCTTGCCATTTCTTCAAGAGTTCTATTCTTCCTTTCCACTACTCCATTTTGCTGGGGGGTTCTTAGAGCTGAGAAGTTGTGAGTAATGCCATTTTCATTGCAGAACTCATCAAATTTGGCTTTGTCAAATTCTGTTCCATGATCTAATCTAATACATGTGACTCTAGACTCCATCTTTACCTGGATTTTTTTCACAAAAGCCACAAATACTTCGAAGGCTTCATCTTTAGTTCTAAGAAACAGAGTCCATGTGAATCTGGAGTAGTCATCTACTATCACAAAAATATATCTTTTTCCTCCCCTGCTTTGCACTCTCATAGGGCCAAATAAATTCATATGCAGAAGATCGAGTGGCTTGAGGTGCTTACATACTTTTTAGACTTAAAAGAGGACTTCACATGCTTTCCTCTAGCACAGGCATCACATACTTTCTGTACTTTGAACTTTGACTCTAAATTAGTTTGTTCAGAAGAGAGAAGCTTACGTGCCCCAATCTTCTGTGCCAGAGTTCAGCATCATCATCAACAGCTTTCAGACAACTTAGATCACCACTTTGTATGGACTCGAAATCAGCAACATAGATGTTCTTGTATCTCTTGGCCACAAGTACCACTTCACTAGTTACCAGATTAGTAACTGTACATATCTTGGACAAGAACTCCACCTTGTTTCCTTTATCACAAATCTGAGAGACACTCAAGAGACTGTACTTAAGACCATTGGCATAGTACACATTCTCAATAGAGTGAGAGTGATTTCCCGACTTTTCCAACTCCAAGAATGTACCCCTTTTTCCCATTGACGAAGGATACACTACCTCCTTGCAGGGCTTTTAGTGAAAGAAAGTCCATGGTGTTCCCAATCATGTGCTTTGAACATCCACTATCCATGAACCATTGTTGACTGCTTCATTTCACTGTTCCCTACACAAGGAGATCAAGAGTTAGTTTTAGGAACCCAAGCAAGTTTAGGTCCCTTGTAGTAGGCAAGAGGATGAATAAGAGCTCTCTTAGTCCATGCAGGTAATACGCATTTTTTGTGGGTGGAACCTGGTCCCTTTTTAGTAGTTACATTTTCAGCAAACACTTTGTTTTTCTGAATGGACTGGACCCTTGCTTGGCAATTTTCCTTGAAATGCCCATTGTTCCCACAGTGGGAACACAACCAGTTATCTGGTACAGTAACATACTTTCTATGGGGGTTGTAAGGGATTTTCTCCCTTTGGAACCCTATTCCCTGCCTGTTTCCACCATTATTAACGTACATGGCAGTGATAGCTTCTGAGGACCAGGTCCACTTTAGGGACTTTTCAAGATCATTTTTTACTCTTTCCAGTTTATTCTGGAGACTTGTTTTTCACATATTCAACTCTCAGACTAGTTCTCACAGCCTTCAACTCATTTTCAAGCCTAATGTGTTCCTCACTGGCTACCGCTTTTCCTTTTCAAGAATTTCCAGGTTTTGACTCAGTCCCTAGTTCCTCTATTGTTTCCCTTAGGTCTGCAATCACTACCGAGATATCATCTCTTTCTTCCTCAATCTCAGTCACTCTCTTCATTAAGGCTTCTCTTTCTTTTCTGAAGTTTTCAATGGTTTCCTTATGGTCAACAACTACAACCACTAAGTCATCTCTTTCATGTTCTATGTTAGCAATTTTTTCGGTTAAAACAAATTTTTCGTTCTCCAGCTCACAAATGGTTTCCTTCAGATCAACTACACACACTACCAGATCATCTCTAGTTTGTTCAGCTTCTCCTAGCTCTAAGGTCAAGGCATCCTTATCCTCCACAAGACTATGATAGGCATCAATCAATACACTAGCTAAAGACATGAGTTTCTTAGGAGAGTAGGATTTCAGATTTCTTTGAACATCCCTGAAATTTATCTCGCTGTTGTCATCGTCTTCATTATCATCTGATTGGGCCATCAAAGCGAATATTGAATCATATTCATTTTCCTCACTTTCAACTGCCATCATGGAGTTGTTACCTGCATCAGTTTCATCTTCAGACTCACTAGAGGAGTCTCCCCATGCTGCAAGAGCCTGTTTCACCACATTATCAGCAGATCTCTTCCTCTTGAAGTCCTTGTCAGGAACCGAGTTCCTCTTGGCTGCTTTCTCAGGGTTGTACTTGGAGTACTCTTGCTTTAGGAGAGGAAAATCTTTGATGAAGTGCTCATGTTTTCCACACTTATGGCAGAGATCATAGTTCTTTGGTTTGCTGGGGTTGCCCCTTTTCAGTATTCCTCCATTTCTTTTTATCATCTTCTGAAATCTTTTGGTTAAGTAAGCCATGTCAGTGTCCTCCTCACTCGAGTCATTGCTTTCAGCTTTGAGTATCGGGTTCTTTTCTTTATTTGGTTCTCTTCTTTCAATGTCTATCTTCCTCTTCATCTCGTAGGTCTTCAGATTTCCAGCCAGCTCATCTATGGTCAGCTCCTGCAGGTCCTTTGCTTCAGTAATAGCATTCACCTTGCTTTCCCAAGAACTGTGCAGGATACTGAGAATTTTCCTCACTAGCTTGTTTCTGGGAATGATTTCACCAAGTGAGTGTAACTCATTTATGATAGAGGTGAATCTTGTGTGCATATCTTGAATAGATTTGTTGTCCTTCATCCTAAACAGTTCATACTCGGTGGTGAGCATATCAATCTTGGATTGCTTTAATTGAGTGGTTGCCTCATGTGCTGTTTGCAGAGCTTCCCATATTTCCCTTTGCAGTTTCACAAGTAGAAATTCAATTGTATTCATCAGGTCCTATTCCACATACCAAAATTTTCTTGGCACGAAATTTTTTCCCACAGCTTTCATGTCTGTGCCAGTGTATTCTTTTCTGGTTTTTGGCATTGTCAATGGAAGGTCTCCAACTGCCTTTGCTGGGATGGAAGGACCATCACATATGACATCCCACAACTCAGAATATTCACCCATGATAAAATCATGCATTCTTGTCTTCCATCACCCATAGTATTGACCATTGAACCTGGGTGGTCTGTACGTAGATTGACCTTCTTCAAAGTTTGGTGGGGCAGCCATACGGATCCTTCCTAGGTGTTAGCCTGGTAGGAGGAACCCACTCTGATACCAATTGTTAGTTTATATGAGTCCACCAAACTATAGAGTACCTGGTCCTCTATGGGTTTCCGCTGAGAATACTAATGAAACAGTAAGTAAATGAGACACAAAATTTTTACGTGGAAAAATCCCAACTCAAGGGGACAAAAATCATGACCTACGCTTGTAGGCTTTGAACTTCACTAACTTGTAAACACACTATTACAAGCCACTTTGTAATGACTCTATTACAAAGACTTCAACTCAACTAACTTGTAATACACTTACCACAAGCCATTTTGTCACTCACTAGTTACAAAGACTTTAACTTATGACTAACTCTAGTCACAACACAAACTCAGAAAGCTTATGGTTTTACAAAGGGGTTCCTAAGCAACACTTCTAGCTAAGAAATTTATGAATTACAATAAGAACAATCATAAAGTTACAACTCAACTAAGGACAACAAAATACTAGATTTAGGAACTGGTCCGTAGTAGCGTTTAACTTTGTTCTTCAAGCTCTTGAGAATTAAGTTCACTATTGCAGAAGACTTGAATGCTTGAAGTAAATTCTCAAATGTTCAGGTGATGTTTTTGTTGTGATACATTTGTTAATACACCTTTGATGACATCATATGAATGATGTAAGCACTCGGTTGGTCAAAGGACAAGTGACTGCAAAACTGCTGCACTGTTTCTGTGGCAGTCACTTTCCAGCTATGCACAGTTGACTTTCGTACTGCTGTCAGGGAAACACAAGGGATCAGGTCCTTGTCTTGTTTCTCTACTTTCTACACTTGCAGCAGTTCACATTAGCTGGAGTCCTGGCTGGAATCCATTCATTTGTAATGTGTACCAAGTACGTCAGGTTCCCTATCTGGTTCTTGACAATAAGTTTGTTAGATCATCAAAACGTAAGGCAAAGACATTGAAAACCCATCATGATCGAATAGGCTCAATCCACGAGGTGCCACTCGCTTCACGGTTCTCAGCGCTCATATATCATACCTTAGCCTGGCTAAGTAAATTCTCAGCAACGAGACACTCGGCTCGTGTGCTCCCTACTTTAGCATAAGTAGTTTCAGCAAGTCAACGCCTTGGTCAGGATCCTCGGCCTGGACGATGACCCCTTCTCAGAATAGAGGATACTCCCAAAAGTCCTATCATTTTAAAACTTCTTCTTGTGACTTTTCAAGTCTAAATCTTGTTTGAAAGTGCTCTATCAGTATTCATAATAATATACTTAAGTGTATGCATAGCATAAGCATGAAATAAAATTACTCAAGGTATGTCTAAAAGTTCCATCTAACTCTTGAAACTTTAACATGTAAGATAATGTAATAAAGCATATAAAAAAATATGAAGAATAGACCAAGTAAAATATATAAGCTTCAACTAGAATATAGTTAGTCAAATGTACTCAGTCGTTTCAATTAAGCACATGTTGACTCTTTAAAGCATTTTATCAAATACTTTCTGGGCATGTTTTTGTATGTAGTACCACTTTAGAAAAGGGTTATATCCACTCACCTCAATTTCTCCTTTCAAGCAACAATGTAAGTTCTAATCTTTGTAATCAACTCAACGACTGAATACTACAACAATAAGTTACAATAAGTATCCAACTTTCCCAAGGTATTAATCTTTTCTCAACTCTAAGAACTTTAGGTTCAACTTCTAAATTTCTAAGTATTGGGGTGAGGTCCTGTTCTAACAATTCTATACTATCTCTAACAACTTTAACCTGTTATAGCAATCCAATAAAAGTGAACAATTTATCTTGTAACACCAAAAACCTAACTCGTACTTGATGGGTGTTCTTGAGGTTTTGTAAAATTTTCCTATGAATTCACCCCATTAGGGTGTTAGATTCTAGTGTATAATGATGTTATAGCTTACATTTCCATAAAAGAAATTTACCTCAGTCGTGGCCTAAAGAAGGTCCTACGTGACTACTTCGATGGGAGAAGCAGGAGAAGTAACGCTGCCTCTGTTTGTTATAGGCTTTAAGCCTTTTGCTTTGAAAGTGCTTCTTGGTATTTCATCTAAGGCCTTGAGCCCTTTCTTACAACAACCCACTTTGGGCTTTAGGTTATTCATGTGCTCTCCTTATTTTCAGGGGTTGCACTTAGATGGTGGGAGGCTTACTAGAGGCGTAGGCGGCTGACGCAGCGCCCCTTTCTTGGCAGCAGTTCTCCGTTCTCTTCCTAGAGAAGTTTGTACCTGAGTCTCATCGAGAGGAGCTGCGCAGGGAGTTTGAGCAGCTTCGGCAGGGTGACAGATCTGTTTCACAATATGAGATGCGGTTCTCCGAGTTGGCCCGTCATGCGGTCTGGTTGGTTCCCACAGATCGAGAGAGGATCAGGAGGTTTATAGATGGCCTCAGTTATCAGCTTCGGTTGCTTATGACCAGAGAGAGGGTGTCTGGTGCTACCTTCGATGAGGTTGTGGACATAGCTTGACAGATTGAGATGGTTCGTGGTCATGAGAGGTTCGAGAGGGAGGCTAAGAGGCCTCGTGGTCAGGGTGGATTTGGTGGTACTCATCATGGGGGCTAGTTTCAGCATCGCAGAGGCCGCCCATCCAGGCATGCTCAATCAGCTCGCCTAGGTCATCATGGGGCATCATCGGGCCATGGTTCTCACAGTTCTCAAAAGGGTCATTCCTCACTCAGTGCCCTTCCAGCCTAGAGTTCATCCCGTGCTCCATCAGTTCAGGGCTCTTCTATTCCAGGTTCTTCAGCTCGTCATCCCGGTGCTAGGGGCGGTGCTAGGGGTTCCCTTCAGTCCCCGTCTCCAGCACCAGGGAGTTGTTATGAGTGTGGGGAGTTAGGGAATATGTGGAGGCAGTGTCCTCGTCGTCTTGAGGGTTCATCTTAGCAGAGGAGTCAGCCCTCGACTTCAGCACCAGTTACTTCACCACCCGCCCAGCCAGCTAGGGGTGGGGGACAGTCAGCTAGGGGTCGCCTAGAGGGGGAGGTGTCGATGCCCCCTTTTTTCTCGCGAAATCGGGTTTATGACATTTGGGAGGACAACTCATTTCCTTTTGGGAATTGGGTTTGAATTGAAGAGTCGCCACCTAATGATTAAGTGCATTAGGACACTAAGGAGAATTTTGATTTAGAAAACCAGAGATTGGGTAAGGGCTCGAAATTATCTCGAGGGGAAGGTGTTAGGCACACCTCGAGATCCACTAGTGTGGTTCCCGGCCATACTATAATTGTGACTTTAAGTGCAAACAACAAATAGACAAATAGGAGTTACAAATATGAGGGGGAGGGGTTTTCACATAATTGTTGCAAGTAATTGCAGTTAAAAGCAGTCGAAGAAGCTGGAATTTGAGAAGAAAAAAACAGTTTTGAAATAAAATAAACGAGTAAAGGGAAGAGGGTCCTAGGTTTATAAATAATATGGATCACCCCACACAACACCGGTAACCGTTTATATACGTGGTGTTATCGCGTGGTCATCGTGTCCATATCTACCCTTTCCCACCCCATTAAGGTATTAAACGCGGAATGGTCTCGTTTTACTTATTGCATGCTATTACCCGCCCCAATCCTATCAGTCCCGGAGGTATTTGGGACTACTAATCCTAAAGGGAAGGGGTGTGAGGTTTTATAGTTTCAAAGGACAAAATTCTGACTGAAGTACGCCATCAGTAATTCGTCTTTTCCCCCGGCGCCTCTCATCTTACTGCAATAACCTCTCGGATGGGCTACAGGATCCCCATGTCCATCATATAAGTCAAACTTGGGCATCTTAAACCCGGCAGGCAATTGGACATCAGGGAACAAACACAAATCCTTATAAGACACACTTACATGGCTTGCTAACCCTTGAATATTTCTCAATGATTGCTCCAGGCTCTTTACTTTCTTAAACATCTCCTCTTGCTCCGCGTTCTTAGGTGGTTCCTCAATTTCAACATGAGGCTCAAAGTGAGGAGTGTAGGAGTTAAGGATCTGGGGCTTTGAAGGTGGGTTCCGGGGCATAATATTGGGTATCTGGAGGTGGAAATGCAGTTGTTTTGGCTGGTGGAGCATGGAAAGTTTGGGAGGAAGTGCCAGGGTAATTGTGGTAAGGGGTAAAGCCCGGTGCGTGTTGTGGAAAAAGATCAACGGTAGTGGGAACCTGGGCTTGTGATAGTGGTGGGATAGTTGTAGGATTTTCAGTGTAGTTAGTGGGGAATGAGGGTGGAGGATGCCCCCTGATCCAAGACTGATACATTTCTGCCATCTGTTGTTTCAACCTTTGGACCTCCTCTTTCAATTCAGATTCCGACTTCCCAACCTCCCTCGGCGGGTCAACAACTCCTGTGTCCAAGTCTTTGCTAGCCATGGCTTCCTTGCTTTTGACCTTGTGTTGTATGGACAAATCACCAAAGTGCCACAAACTAACCACCCTCTGTTATGACAACAATGAAAGTAACAAAGAGGAGCAAAACAAAGCCAACATGTTAGGGTTAGAGCATCTATCAGATAGAAATATCACATTGCGTGCAATGCCCCCTGGTCACAGTTAACGGTTCTGGAATGGCTTCGAGGGTCAAAATATCATTTGGCATCATCCCAATTTCACTCTTTTTGCCCCATTTCCTTCTTCATCTTCCTTTCTAACACAGCTTCGTTTTTCATTTCTTTCCCTCTCTTTTCTTTCTAATTATCGCTCTTTTTCTTACTTCTCATGTCCTCAATTTCATCTCTTTTCTTTTCTTTTTTCTTTTTTCTTTTTTCTTTTTTTTTTAAATTTTTTTAAGAAAATGATTTGATCGAACCCTATGTAGGTTGCCTACGTATCATGCCCCTCATGAATCAGATCAAGCGTAGTTCTGAAAAAAGTAATGGACAAATAAACTAAAAATAAAAATCTTTTTGAGTTTTTCATATATAATTTTTTTTTTTGGTTTTTCAAATACACAACAAGAGGTACGATAATGAGAGACCCGGCAAACTAAACTATACTACGACCACTCTAACACCAACTAAATGACTGAAAACTACTGTACAAGACAAGTAAGAGAAAACATGAAAACAGACTCAGAATATAAAAAGGCTCCTTAAGCAGCTCCTGAATGCAGTGGTCCTGGGGTATCAATCATGCTCGAGCTGTGGTAAAAGAATCCATACCTGAATTAGAAAAATAAGACTAAATAGATTAGATGACTCGAGACACTATGTGAGACCACACCTCCCATTGTACACATGTAAGATAAGATTGGGCTATTTTTGAAAATTAACCTATATAACCAAAATGTGGCTATTAGCGCAAACTCAACAAAGGTGACCTAAAAGACATGGACATACCTCCCTATGGCTTATATGGATTCAAACTCCCAATAATCCTGGCCAAAAACTTAATTTGCAAAAATGACCCATTTTGCAAAAACGACCGATATGGCCAGAAATGGCTAAAGATGCAAACCCAATAAGGAAGGACCTTGAAGTAATATGACACCTAGTTGTGGACTCAAAATCATAAAACCTGGGTTATTGAACCACTTTTACGAAAATGATCCCATTTTGCAAGAATGGCCGATGTGACCAAAAGTGGCTATACATGCAAGATTTGGCTAAGACCCCGCAAAGCCAAGAACCTAAGACTCACTAGGAAGACCGGACCCTATGTGGGTTGCCTACGTATCTCGCCCCGGAAGACGAGAATCAGGTTCGCGTAGTTCGGGAAAATTGGATACGGATAGAATTTAAAAAATACATCTAATTTGAAAAAACTATATTTTTGTCTTTTTGAAGAAAAAAAATGATAGAAAATGTAAAAGAAAATTTGGATTTTCTTTTTTGAAAAATGGTGGGAAAGTACAAAATATTTTTGGATTTTCTTTTTTTTCTTTTTTTTTTAAATTTTTGGAAAATGATGGGAAAATATAAAAAAAAGGTTTTTGGATTTTCTTTTTCTCCTTTTTTTTTTTTTGAATTTTGGAAAATAATGAAAAGGTGTAAAATCTTTTTGGATTTTCTTTTTTCTTTTTTTTTGAGTTTTTGGAAAATAATGGGAAAGAGTAAAATCTTTTTGGATTTTTCATTTTCATTTTTTTTTGTTTTTTTTTTTGAAAAAGTAGTGAAAGAAAAATGTAACTGGGCCCTACTTGCTTTATTTTCACCCTTTTCTCTCAAGCATCGGTCCGTCAAATGACCTTTTTACCCTCAAAGATGCAACATGTATCACATTGGGATGATTGAATGTCTTTTTAGGCCACGGGCCCATTTTGACAAAATTTGGATAGGCTTCTTACAAGGGACACGGTACCTAGGACCGAGCCCTGCTAGGTCTAAATGACATGATGCAAATAAAAATGACCTAAAGGCTGACCTAAGTTTGGGGTTCACTAACAAGGCAATTCGGGGGAGCGTATGGTCGATGGTGGCTGCTCAAGCTTTCCACCCACTCCATACGTCCGACGGCCTCCCCTCCTAAATTAAGGGTGACTCAACAAAGAGTTCGTGCACGCGACGCGTACTCCGAGACTTGATGCAGAAAGAAGACCCATGGTTATGCAAATGATGACAGTTTATAAAGCAGTAACACATAAAGGAAAAACTGTGAACAAATAAGCAACTAGCAAATAATAAAAGGACATAAACAAAATAAAAATCAAATAAAGCAAACAAAACACATAAAAACCTCAACCTAATATCCTAAAAGCCAACAAGATCAAGTACTAGCTCGAACCTGCAATTCCCCAGCAGAGGCGTCAGAGATGCCACACCCTCCTTTTTTATACAAACCTGACGTAACCCTCTTAAATTAATAAAAGATTTTATGAAGCTCAAAAAGGGTTTTTTAATTAAAAGTGACAAAAGAATTGTGTTCAAAAGGAAATTACTCAAAGTCGCCACCTGACATTTGATTTCGGTGTGTCGGGTCACCGTTTTTCTAAAAATAATTTTTTCCTTTTAAAAACACTTGGGACTCTAAAACTAAGTCTGCACCAGAGATTCGGATAAGGGGGTTCATTTGACTCAAGGAGAAGGTGTTAGGCACTCCCAAAGTCCCGTGAAGGTCACGGTTGCGTACATGATCAAGTTGGCTTCTAGAATATTCGAATTAAGGTAAAAAAATACAGAAACGAGAAAAATAACACACAAGAAGCTCGAGGTCGTTCCTACCTAATAAAAGAAAAAATGGGAATGAAAATGAAAACAAAACACTACGAGTTCTACATTAGGCCTCCAAATACAAGTACTTCGGGGCATCACCCCGAAAAAAATATATATACAAATCCTTCGGGGCATTCCCCGAATAAATTTAACTAAGGGAACGACCTCTTGCCTCGAAACTAACAAAATACTAAGGCTTGCCGACCCGAGTGTTGTCGGCCTAAGCATACTCCTAGCGAACAATGTAAACAAGATAGAATCAAACAAGTTATTCATGGACTAAATATCTGCTTTCATTTAGTATTACCCCATACCCAATGGTCACATAACTCTTTAACAGTCCATCAATCTTAGTTGCCTAATGAGGACACCAACTTTGATAACGAATATTAAACTACAAGCCTAAGCGTCAATTAATACCTAAAATAAGATAACTAAGCAAAAAGTTTCATCAATTAAGCTCAATACCACTTAACTAGAATCAAAATAAGCTCTAAATCAATTCATTAACAATACGAGCAAAACGAAATCTAAAGAAAATTGCAAACCCATGTGAAATTCACATCAACAGAATGCATTCAAGGAAAGTAGAGCCAATTCATTCACACAATAGCAAACAAGAACAGATTTAAGGCATAGGAATGAGAAATGGACCTCAATGCGTGGACTATGGATTAAATTTCAGCAACTCAAATCAACTCCGTTTGAGGCGTAAAAATGGAGACCGGTCAGATCTGCAACTGTTCCGGCGGACAAACACGATCACGTCTCAAAACCGCTTTAAGGCTAAGTTGAAGATAGCAGCAACAATAACCAAATAAATGCTGAAATGAAGATGAAGCTCGACTTAAACTGAGCTTTTCAATTAACGAGAACCTCCAACGTTACAAGTTTGGTTAGGATGCAAAATTGCTATGGCCTATGACGATGACTAGAACCTGAATCGCACGCGCCGGCGAACCTCGGACTCTGACCTCGAACGGACTCAAATCCAGACCTCAAAACTTACCGGAGTCGATGACGTTACTGCCACGACGATGACGACACTGTTAGTTCTGAACTCGTCCGACATAGAAGTGAAGATATCGGCAGCTGCTGTGTGCGTTCAAAGAAGCAGCAGCGGCTCCAATGGTTTCTTGGGTGTGGGTGGTCGTGAGTGAGTGTTTTCCGGCGAGTAGAGTCACTGGCTAGGTCGTGAATTTTCAGGTCTTGTTTAAGAGGTTGAAAAGAAGCTTGGGTTTTCAGGGGGTCCGCTAGTAGGTCAACTGATTAGTGGCGGCGGCTGGAGGGTGGTCTTTCCTAGGGTTCAGCTAGGGTTTGTTCTTGTGTTCTCTCCCTGAAGAAGATGGGTTAGGGTCTTTGTGTGTCTTATTCTTAGGGTAAGATAAAATATGGGCCTAGATTTTAATTGGACTCTAAATCTATTAAATTGGGCTAAGAAAAGGCTAAAAATTTAATTTGCTTCTAAAAATACTTATAAGAAGATATAAAATAATTCTTAATTAATTTTAATAATTATTATATTTAAAATAAAACTAAAAATTAAAGTTGAAACTATTTTTGGTATTTTCAAAAATTATATTAAAATAAAATAGGTTCGAAGTAATATATCCTTCTAAAAATATCTAATACTTGAATTAAATAGAGAAATATGGAACTATTTTTGTAATTTTCAATTTTTGTTCTTAAAATAAAGTAAAAGAGTAAAAGTTAGTTGAAATAGTTATATTAGGCCTAAATTAAATATTTACATGCTAAAATATAAGAAATCTTGGGGAGGGTCAAAAATCACATGTCTACGGCACTGGATCCTGAGGTACTGGATCATCATGCTCCACCCCTTCTTCATGTTCAACCCGGGGTACTTGAATCCCCTTTGTGGATTTACTCTTCCTTTTTCGAGTTGAAGCCTTCTTAGTTCTACCCTTGGTCACAATAGTAACAATAGTTTCTTGAGCAGCATCCTGAGTGTCGGTGTCGGAGTTGCGAGTACGAGCCATTTCTGCGAGTTTTGGAGAAACGAATACATTAGATAATTTCTTAAAGGCAGGATATACTGCACGATCTAAAGTATGAAAAAATGAGACTTTTCCTAAATGCTTGTAGCCTCATGTTTATAAGTATGGCGCGCTTCATACCCATAAACAAGGCTCTACTAACACGGCTTCATAGACCCCTAGGACTCCATAAACCTGAGGCTTTAATACAAAGTTTGTCACAACCCATTTTCTGAACAAGCCGTGACCGGCACCCGATCACTAAACATGACCGAGTGAACAATCTGAGCTTATCAAATCTATTATAATAACTTCATACTTTATATGCAATAAGGCAATACTTTAACCAAATACTTTTAATTAATTTAAATATCTAAAATAAACCAACTCCAAAACTTTATTCGTAGTAATCACTGAAATACTGTACTCCAAGTAAACAAAGAAATATAAATGCATAAATATGACTCAAAGGATTACTCCACGAACAAAAGCGGAGCTCACCAATAGCACTGGAAGGGAGGGAAGTCCTAAACTGTAGCCTGCTCGCCTGCAAAACCGGTTTCTACGTTGTACCGCAAACCAACGTAGGTTCCTAAAAGAGAACGTCGGTACCATCCATTGTACTCAGTGAGTCTCAACGACATGGGATGAAACTTTAATACAATATACATTACGAGCAAATAATCTAAATGCATAAAAAAATATAAAGCTTCTAAGAACAATCCTAAAATAATTGCATAATAGCAGTTTATGAATATTCTAAAAGAAATTCTTTTCTTTTTCTTTCTTATAAAAAAAATCCTTCACTTTATACTTCGGGAGCTCCAACTATCCTGACTTATTTCTGTCTTAGTCATCGTGTGATCGGCACGGGTTCGATCCCAAACTGATCGAATAGGCTCAATCCACGAGGTGCCACTCGCTTCATGGTTCTCAGCGCTCATATATCATACCTTATCCTGGCTAAGTAAATTCTCAGCAACGAGACCCTCGGCTCGTGTACTCCCTACTTTGGCACAAGTAGTTTCAGGAAGTCAACGCCTTGGTCAGGACCCTCGGCCTGGACGATGACCCTTTCTCAGAATAGAGAATACTCCCAAAAATCTTATCTTTTTAAAACTTCTTCTTGTGACTTTTCAAGTCTAAATCTTGTTTGAAAGTGCTCTATCAGTATTCATAATAATATACTTAAGTGTATGCATATCATAAGCATGAAATAAAATTACTCAAGGTATGTCTAAAAGTTCCATCTAACTCTTGAAACTTTAACATGTAAGATCATGTAATAAAGCATAAAAAAAAAATGAAGAATAGACGATTACACTTCTCAAGTAAAATATATAAGCTTCATCTAGAATATAGTTAGTCAACATGTATTCACTCGTTCCAATTAAGCACATGTTGACTCTTTAAAGCATTTTATCAAATACTTTGTGGGGATGTTTTTGTGTGTAGAACCACTTTAGTAAAGGGTTATATCCACTCACCTCAATTTCTCCTTTCAATCAAGATTGTAAGTTCCAATCCTTGTAATCAACTCAACGACCAAATACTACAACAATAAGTTACAATAAGTATCCAACTTTCCCAAGGTATTAATCTTTTCTCAACTCTAAAAACTTTAGGTTCAACTTCTAAATTTCTAAGTATTGGGGTGAGGTCTTGTTCTAACAATTCTTTACTATCTCCAACAACTTTAACCCGTCAATAGCAATCCAATAAAAGTGAAGAATTTATCTTGTAACACCAAAAACCTAACTCGTACTTGATGGGTGTTCTTGAGGTTTTGTAAAACTTTCCTATGAATTCACCCCATTAGGGTGTTAGGTTCTAGTGTATAATGATGTTATAGCTTACAATTCCATAAAAAAAATTTACCTCAGTCGTGGCCTAAAGAAGGTCCTGCGTGACTACTTCGATGGGAGAAGCAGGAGAAGTAACGCTACATCTGTTTGTTATAGGCTTTAAGCCTTTTGCTTTTTGAAAGTGCTTCTTGGTATTTCGTCTAAGGCCTTGAGCCTTTTCTTACAACAGCCCACTTTGGGCTTTAGGTTAATCATGTGCTCTCCTTATTTATTTCCCCCCCCCCCCCCTCCCTCCCTCTCCCTTTTTTTTGACTTAACTAGTATTTAATAATACTTAGTTTTAATAATTAGTAATATTAAAATTAATAATATTTCTCTAATTGTACATCCGATTATTTATAAATAGAGAAGTAAAATAAAAATCAATCACAAGGGTTTAAGTCCATAATAGAAGTATAATTAAGATTATAAAAATAAAATTCTATATTTAGCATGTCTTGAAACTTTTATAGATTTGAGGAGTGTTACAATCTCCCTCGTTAAAAACATTCGTCCTCGAATGTTGCTAGGGCCTTATTCTTAAGCTAACAGTCATTCCTTAGGTCCTTGAACCTCTTAAGTTTTTTTAGCACTACTCACTCTTCTAAGGGACTCAAAATTTTGGCTAACTCCCTAAATTTTCAAAATTTTTGGCAGAGTTTCCCTTGTAAATTGGACTATCAAAAAAAATATCCCTGTCAAAAATACCACAACTACACCAACTACAACCAAATATATCATAACAGGCCATTCGTAGGCACCATACACAACTCATAAACTAATTTCTCACACTCCGGCAAGGAGGCACCACAATCACCAATCAAAATCTAAAGCACAACACTTCAACAAAAATAAATAAATAAATAACTTTAATGAATTAAATATACTCTGGCATGACACTAAATTATTAAATAACTTAATATACTCTGACATAAACTAAATTACTTCAACAACTAAGTGTAATCTAGCAAGGACATAAACACATGCTAACTTGTATTTAATATATATATATATATATATATATATATATATACCGAGCCAAACCTAGGTTCACATACCTTTTTCCTCAAATAAATATGGATATTTCTTCCTCATATCTTCCTCGACCTCCCACGTAGCCTCTTTTGAATCATGATTACTCCACAAAACTTTTACAGATGCTATATCTTTTGCTCTCAGCTTTCTTACTTGCCTAACGAGAATTTCTATAGGTACCTCTTCATAAGTCATGCCTTCTTTAATTTCTATCGAATTGGCAGGTACTATATGCGACTCATCAGGAATGTACTTTCTAAGCATAGACACATGAAAGACAGGATGAACAGAGGATAACTTAATGGGAAGCGCTAGCTCATAAGCCACGTTTCCTTTCTTTTGTAGAATTTCATAATGTCCGATAAATCTAGGACTAAGTTTCCCTTTCTTACCAAACCGCATAACTCCTTTCATTGGTGAAACTTTCAAAAATACCTTGTCACCAACCATAAACTCTANGACACCTGAACATGGACTGCACAATTTTAGATCATAACACTCATAAGGTACTCTTTCCAAGTCAAAACCAACTGCGATACAATCGAGAGAAAATACCTTATTTCCACAATACTCTCGGCCTTCAATGTGGCCTCTTATACTTATATGATTTCCATAACACATTCACGGAAACAACCCCAACCTACAAACTTATCTAAAAAGGATGACATCTAGATACCTCGCATAAGCTAACTATCCATTAACACTCATCATCAATAATTTACACCAAGGTGATACACAAATGATCTCCACCTACCTTCTTAGACATATAAAAGTTGAAATAGAAACATGTTCTACCTAATTACTGCACCCTGATGATTCTTAGGCCTAGCCCTATCCTTCTTCAGACTCGCTATGCTAAGCTAAGAAGCCAAAGTAAAATAAAGACGAGATTTTCATTCATAAGCCTATGAAATGGGCGAAGCTCAATACGCAATGTAGCTCAAAGACGTGAGCAAGGGCCTAGGGTCTAAAATGAAAGAAGTAAAATTTACAATGGGTTAATTTATTAATAAAGCTAATTAAGTGGATCAATTGCAAGAAGTAAACTTGTTGACTAATCAGCCGACCCCTAACTTCCAAGTGCAACATTTCAAGCGCCTTGTACAAGAGCTCCAATCTCTTCCATTTTAATTCGTATCGAAATCCACTCACTCCGCCGCCACCGGCGACTCTGCTCCGCTCCATCTCTTTCTCCGGCGACGTCTTCTACTTGTACGTTATAAAATCATACTTCTTTTTCTTTTTCGTCTTCAACATTTGTCTTAAAAGTTTTGTTAGGCATTTCTCTTCACCCAAAAAGAAAAGAATAAGCGCCCGAAAAGATTGAATTTTAGCATGTGTTATAAGGGTTTCTAAATTTTATATAATTCGATCTGCTTTATCCAGACGGGCACTTGAGTGAATGTAAACACATTGTCTCTATTAGAAGATAATACTCTACATATATTATTGTTTATTAGAGCTAGACTCTAATATTGAATTTATTTTAATACATTGTCTTACAAAAGATATAACCTTTTAATGTACCAAGATTACTGATTTATTTGAGAGAAGAGTCTAATTTTAGTTTGTTGTCAGAATATAGATGGACTGCAGAATTCTATCATTGAATAGGTCCTGTAGCTTGGCTAGTAATCTTCGGGCCATTCCTACACGCAATACTGTATTTTATCGGAAATGTTCTTATCTGCCTGCAGGTATTACTTTCAGCAGTTCCTTCTTTTGCAGTAAGTTAATAGACTAAAGAAATTGTTATGTAGCATTTCACACATGATTTTTTTGTTGTCAATTGCTTGTAGTTGTTCTTATTGGTGAAAACCATCAGAAAGTGCCATACTTTAAATTAAATGTGTCTTTATAGAGATTTTACTGTTGGGTAATGTGTCATGTTGTTTTTGATCGTTATTGACAGGGTTATTTCGTAAGTCAATTAGGTGCTCAATGAAGTCCTATAGGTTATCAGAGCTTTCAGCTTCTGAGGTTGACAGCCTCAAAGCTCGTCCCCGCATTGATTTCTCCTCCATTTTCAGCACAGTGAGTTAACAATGCTTCGTGAACTGATTTTATATTTTTTCCTTCAAATTACTTATTTATTTACGGTTCAATTTAGTAGACTTGCTGTGATTGTTGAATTAATTGTATCAGGTTCAACCCATTGTTGATGATGTTCGTAATAGAGGTGATGCTGCAGTTAAAGAGTTAGTGCTTGTTTTATATTTATCCCTTAGTGACTGTGTTTGTTTCATCAACAAATATTATCCTGCATCTGTTATGTGAAAATCCCCTTAATTTCAGGTTCACTTTCCATAAGAATGCAAAACATGTGTTCACCTTTAATGCTTTAAGGAGAAAAACAAAATAATGCCGAACATGTGTTATTGATCCTCAGCAAATACCAAAGAAATGCTCCATCTGGAGGTGCTGCACTGTCAAACTATAAACAATTTGTATAATATTAATGAGTGATGTAAAGGACATCTCTATTATGTTGTGTGTCCTCATTCCTGTTGGATGAGCCAAAATGATCTAAATAAGTGACATAAAGATGAGCTTTATTATGCTCGTAATTTCAATCTCTGGTCAACTCCTCTTAAAAGCGAAAAGCGAAAAGAAGCGACAAGGTTCCATTTAGCAGATCCAACTTGGTGACCTTTGTGTCTTTTCAACTATAAGCCTAAACATAAAGTATCAAAACTTAATGATTCTGTATTGCCTATTATCAATACTCTCTCTCCCTTTTTAGTTCCTTTAGGAAACCCTGGACCAACATTTCAAACTACTTCCTGGTGTGTCAACTTTTTAAATATAAGTTCATTAATTAAAGCTAATAATTTCAGTTTCGACCAAAGATGAAGGTTGCTACTGTGCTTTTGCAGCTTGTTTTTACTCTCTGTATTGATTCTTATCAACTTTAGTTGCCATTTTTTAGCTTTTCTGGTCAAACTAAGTTCAAACTTTCAAGCCATCATAATATCCCTAAGTTTAGATTAAATAGTTATAGAACCTACGAAAATCTTCAGTTTTTTTATTCCTTATTCATCACTTATCATTCTTTAAGAGTTAATAGTTCCATTCGAAAGTAAAAGACGCCACTGTAGAAAAGTTAACCTGTCCTTTTGTCTTGATGTTACTTTGATATGATATCTATAACTTCCTGGGCAGTTACACTTCACGGTTCGACAAAGTTGTACTGGATAAGATAGTTGAAGATGTCAATGAGCTTCCAGATCCTGAGGTATGTATTAGATACATAATTTTCCATATTGATGCGATCGATGGGGATTAAAGAGAGTAGTTTGAATTGTGTTTAGGATTTTTTGTCCCCTTTCGTATTCCTTTCTTTTAAATTTTTTTCTTGAAAGAAAATTGACTTCGGTTTTTCTTATTTCCAATCTGACTAATTCTTCCTTTGACTCAGCTTGATTCAGCTGTTCGAGAAGCATTTGATGTGGCATATAACAACATACATGCCTTTCATGCTGCTCAAAAGCCTGTTGAGAAAGTTGTGGAGAACATGCATGTAAGTTGTGGATATTGTATAGGTTTGATCTCAGTTGTGTGGGCTTGTATAGCAGCATTGTGTTGGCACTCTTACTTCATTGAACTTTCATATTTCTTACTTTGCCAGGGTGTAAGATGTAAGCGTGTGGCTAGGAGCATTGCCTCTGTAGGGCTTTATGTTCCCGGTGGAACTGCTGTTTTACCTTCAACAGCTCTGATGCTTTCAGTTGTATGGTGATTCAATTTTCCATGTTAATTTCTTGCTCTCACTAATCATTTCTTCCAATGCTAATTCCCTGAGTAATCATCATTTTTTCCTTTTGGCCAGCCAGCACAAATTGCTGGGTGTAAAACTGTTGTACTTGCAACTCCACCTTCTCGGGATGGCAGCATTTGCAAGGTATTTGTTTACCATCTTACTTTGTTGGTATAAGTTTAAGTATCAATGTCCATTTACTTGGACGCATTTCTTGTAGGAAGTGCTTTATTGTGCCAAGAAAGCAGGTGTGACCCACATCCTTAAAGCTGGAGGTGCTCAGGTATAAGATGATATGCTTCATTGGTCTTGTGTTCATGAGCGGACGTTGCATTTGATATATTTACTTAATTTCTTACTTCTTTTTCCGAACTTAAACTTTTTAAGGTCCATTTACTGTAACCTTTTTAAAATCCACAGGCAATTTCTGCTATGGCCTGGGGCACTGAATCCTGCCCAAAGGTACAACTTTCACCTTAAAAATTGAAGCCTTGCATATTGTATCATACAAGCACTGGTATACTTCTATTGCTTTGCTGAGCTTATGCACGCAACACAGAATAAATGTTATTAACATGAGTACTTTCAGGCAATTAATCCTGGAGTAGACGTGCATGTAATATTTCTAGAGTATTCTTGCAATGACACACGAATAGTGAACCTTCATATAGATGATCTAATTAGTTTAGGATTGGGCAATAGTTGTTTTATTCATGCAAAAAGTATAACTTTAATAATTGGACAAGGGTTGATGGAAAAGAATCTATGCATCCTTTTCATCAGTTCATATTTCCTTTAAAACACGATGTCTTTGCTATTGCTTGAAATAGGGACATTGATGTCTAGGCAGGAACGGTAATCGAAGCACGAGCTTTGATTAAATAGGCATGTGCTGAATTGTTATTCCTAAAGGAACCAATCTCGCTTCAGGCATTTGGTACACAATTATGAAGTGTGGGTTAGGTGCACGTCACGAGTTCGAACCATTCTGTTGACTGAAGTCTGGTATTTCGGTACAAGCAGGGTGTAGGGATGAGTTTATACTTCCCTTGTTTTCAAACCTGTGAGCCCTATTGGAGTTGGGTTGGATAACTCACTGGAGATCTCTTGGTTAGGAGGGCCAAATAGGACTGTGAATAGGAAGACGTCAAAGATTTTCTATAGAAAACATATATCAATACATAGAAGAGAACGACGAGGAAGACATGATTACATGGACTTAGTTTCTTTTTTATAAAAAAAGAAGTTTTGTGATATGATTGCAATCACTAATCAGAATATATATCAAGGAAGATTCCCCTGTGTACAGTGAAAGTTGATCCTTATTGTTACACTGGCTATTTTTCGTACTCAGGAAAGTAATTATGGCATGTTTTAGCAGACACATTGTATCTGTTCCTTGTACATCTGTAAGGCTACTACCCTGGGTGTCCTTGAAACCTGTGGTTAACTTGTAGATATCTTAATGAAGTGGGTTTCCTTTCATATTGGCCTTTGGATTTCTGTTTTCCTTAACATGGCATGCATTTTACAGTCGAACTCTCCTTTTCTTATTTTGATAATAATATAAAGGGGAAGCATTATGTACATTACCATCTATGCCAGGTTGAGAAGATATATGGGCCTGGGAACCAGTATGTCACCGCTGCAAAAATGATTCTGCAGGTATTGGTTTCAAGTAAGAGGCAATCTTAGGTTAGGGATATCAGAATTGTAAATAAATTTCACTTGAAACAAATACTCTGCCAAAAGTCTATTCTCCTCACCTCCAGTTGTCTTTTGCTCAATAGTACTCTCTCTCAACAGAACAGCGAAGCTATGGTTTCAATCGACATGCCAGCTGGGCCTTCAGAAGTCCTTGTTATAGCTGACAAGCATTCCAGTCCTGTCCATGTGGCAGCAGATTTACTTTCACAGGTATTAGCTCCACTTTTCGCTGCTTGATTATGTTTTCCTCCCTTCATCCTGTGTCTGAATCTGGTGCTCTTTTTATTTCACATTAGTAGTGCTTATGTCTCTTCGGATATCAAAATAAGAAGATTGGTGGATTTTGCAGTGAAGGAGATTAACTGTTAACACAGATTGAACTGAAACTTTCAATAATTCCTATCGTTCATGGCAAAAGCTTATCACCTCAAATGCAATTTTCAGGCAGAGCATGGGCCAGATAGCCAAGTCGTACTGGTTATTGCTGGGGATGGTGTTGATCTAAATGCTATTCAAGAGGAAATTAGGAAGCAGTGCCAAGCCCTTCCAAGGGGAGAATTTGCACTTCAGGCACTTAGCCACAGCTTCACTGTGTTAGCACAGGATATGCTTGAGGTATGTTTGTCGGTCTTGGCTGGCAGTAATTTGCATACAGTTGAATGTGTGCTTGCTATCATTATATAATTCTTCCTGAAACATATTTAAAAAAATTGAATTATCATCAATGTGGGTGCAATTTCCTTGTAAATTTCTCTGTCAGCTATAGGCTTTATCTCGTGGACTTGAATCACAATCTTTTTCAGGCAATTTCCTTCTCAAACATGTATGCACCTGAGCATCTGATAATCAATGTGAATGAAGCTGAGAAGTGGGAAAGTTTAATTGAGAATGCAGGTACTTTAAGTGCTTGCTAAGTTTTACCTTACTTTTCCATTTGGCATATCTACTCTTCTGTTAGTTTGTTTTGGCTATTGAGGTCGCCGATTGTGATGTATCCATGAAATATTTTCCTCAAGCTTCTCTCTATTTTAGCAATGTTAATGTGTGATATACAGTGGGTAATATGTTCATCTTTATTCTTCTTATCTTTAAATTCCTTTGAGTGAGTTTTCTGTCCTGCCCTTCGTGATCCTCCATATAACACAACTTCTCCATACAATTTAACAGCAACAACAACAACAGCAACCCAGTAATAATCCCACTAGTGGGGTCTGGGGAGGGTAGAGTTTATGCAGACCTTACCCCTACCCCTGAGGGTAGAGAGGCTGTTTCCGGGAGACCCTCGGTACAATTTAACAGCATTTTTACCACAGATTTCTGTTTCATTTTCTATTTTTTCCTTGCATTCACCATCCAGCTGGTTAATACATTAGTCTTGTGGTGTTTTTTTTTATCTATTGACATCTTTAATCTCTATGCCTAATTTTTGTGGTTTAAGGATGTGTGTGTATTGAACACGTAATGTTATTGTTATCTCAGCTCTAGACTGTATAAGGTTGATAGTTTTTTCCCTTTTATTCCTTCAAACTCTATGATTTAGCTCTTCAAGGTGTCAAATAGAAGGGTCAGGTTGGCTGGCCAATGGCAAGGCGGACAAGTTTCTTCACTAGTGATCTATGCCATCTCCTTTCTCGGTAGGGAGTTGAATACACCGTCATTTCTATTAGATGGCGTAGTTGACTAGCCTTTTTTTTTTCTTTGGCATGGTTATTTTAGTCCGCTTGGGTTCCTCAGATAAGCTCTAAAAGAAATTCACTACTGATGGTGGCTGGAACTGCTGGCTCCATTTGTCACATGGTTCTTATGATAGACATGACATTTATTTTTACTTCTGGGCTTGTAATCTGATTTACAATATCGTAGATAAGGCAAAAAAAGATAACTCCCTGCAGTACTCAACTTCTACACACTAATAACCTAACTACATCAGAAAGAAGGCTTTTTTTATATGGCTTACAGTTGGCTGAAACTGTATTTTATGGAGAGAGCCTGTTTTTTCGAACAGAGACACACCTATATTGCAACTCTTGAGAGATTGGACGATGCTAAGTAAAAAGTGACGGATTTCCATTTCAAAAAAGAAAAAAGAAAATAGAAAAAAGACAGACTTAGCAAGTAAACTTAAGCAAAACTCATTTACTATAAACTCAACTGTTTGTTCATTGTTGTAAAAACTGGAGAACAATCTCAAAATATCAAGAGAAATTTCAGAAACTTGAAGAGGGTATGATGAATGTTGAATTATTGGCCTTTCGATCTGTGTTGTGTGTGTGTCTATTTGTGTAACTTTGTTTGTCCCCCTTGCGACGTTGACACACTGTCAAGCACCAAATACTTGTGTTGATCAGTGGTGACAATTGCTTTTTCCAGAACTTCTTTGTCAAAGTTGCCTCTCTGCCCTCCAGGGTAGGGGTAAGGTCTGTGTACACATTACAATCCCCAGACCCCACTTGTGGGATTCCACTGGGTTGTTGTTGTCTTTGTCAAAGTGGTTTGTCCGACTTGTGGAAGCTGTCTAATGTTTGTCCCGACTTGGGCTCTTTAGTATACAGCTCAAAAATATGCATGTTCATGTGTTATTTCTGATGTCTTCTGTGTTGATATGGGTACCAGGAAAGTTAGGTTGGAGGTTCATATTTTACCATCAATAGCAACTTACTAATCAATCATGTCTCCCTTTGGCAATCTAACTTATAAATAATCAACTCTGAATACTTGCAGGTTCTGTATTTATGGGACAGTGGACACCTGAGAGTGTAGGAGATTATGCAAGTGGAACTAACCATGTTCTGCCAACTTACGGGTATGCACGGATGTATGGTGGGGTCTCTTTAGACTCTTTCTTGAAATACATTACTGTGCAGTCTTTAACAGAAGAAGGGCTGAGGAATCTTGGCCCCTATGTGGAGAAAATGGCCGAAGTTGAGGGTTTGGATGCCCACAAGAGGGCTGTTACCCTCAGACTACAGGACATAGAAGCAAGGCAAATATCAAACTCAAGATGATACCATATGTGGATCCCATTTTTATTCGTAAAAGAATAAATATTGAGCAATTCACTCGTCATGCAAATCTAAGGTAGTTTATAGTTTGTTGCGGAGCTCTATAAAAAGAAGTAACGATAATGAGTACCAATGGATTAGCGACTTCATCTGCTGTATTTGTTGGAACAGATTTAAACCAGATATCTGAAAAGATGTTTTCATCAAATCAAGCAGTACTAGATTTGAGATCTGTATCTTAATTGGGCTTTTGCCATGTTTTGTAATAAAAGTTGTAATGCAGCAAACTTGTAATATTTTGGATTAGATGTAATTGTGGCGGTGACAAAATATTGCTCTTTTGGCTACAGATAATGAAGAGCTAAAATCTCTGATTTCATTTAATTCTTATCTTGTAATTGCTTGAATTTTAATATTATTTGATTTCAGTGCCTTATACTCATTATTCAATTGAGTTAAAAGAAAAAAGATGAAACATTTAAGTCATGCATTCAGTTGAAAATGAATCATTACTTGTGCATGTTTAGATTCAACAAACGATGGTGTCTTGCTTCACCCATACCCCAGTCTTAATTACCTCCCCAAATTCCGAGTCGGTAAGCACGTACGGATTCCTAAGTGGACGGTCCAAGTCGTCTATTTCCTCTAAATTAGGGGCACCAACTCAAGCAATAGTGAAACATGATACTCCTTCCGTTCACTTTTATTGGTTCAGTATTCTAAAAATAAATTTTTAGTTTACTTGTCACTTTTAACATATCAAGAGAAAGATGATTTTTTCTTCTTATTATACCATAGTATTAATTACTCATTTCAAATTATTTTTTCAAATTCATTAAAAATATTCATCAATTAATATAAGTATCATAGTAAATTATGCACTTCATTTATTATTTCTTAAAGAGATGTATAAAGTCCTTAGTGAACAAATAAAAGTGAACGGAGGGAGTACAACATAACGTCTGGGAATGTAGTGCTTTTTTAGAGATAGCCCTACTAATCTAAATTGACGGTGAGTTAGTTTATTAAGGAGGTAAACCGGTTTCTACTATCCAACAATTAGTTAAGTAACATTTTAAAACCAATAACAACGATTATCTTTTGTAAGACAAAAAGAAATATTTATTCATCTTGTGATAAGCAGCAACAACAAACCCACCCTCAGCCTGATAAGGTATTTTCTAATTGAATAATTGAGTTAAAGTAACATCTTCTTCGCAAATGTATTGCATAACTTTTTCTTTTCAAGTATTGTACAACTCAAAATTAAGAATTACACCATCTCAAGTGAATTCCACACAGAAGAGAGCCGTTTGGCGGTTTACCTTCACCCATTTTATGCTCGTTATCCGTTATTGATCAATGTACAGATATTTAAGCTAAATGTACAACCTGTGCATCAGCAAATTAGTTTGTTTTCTTGCAAGTATCAATTTCCTTTTTCCTTTTCCTGTTCAAAATTTCATTTCCTTTTCTTCTTCTTCTTCATCAAACTGAACCCTGATTTCAGCTCCTCTTTCGCGCTCCAAAATACGTACGCTCCACAATCGTAGAATCGTATATACGTATTCGCTGCGTATTTGTAATGCATTTGTTCGTGTAGGTTATGGAAGATACAAAACCAAACAAGCAAGCCAACAACGGAGACCTATTCGACGATGCGCCAGAGGAATTTCCCTTCGACGATTGCAACGACAGCTTTTCCGACGCGGAAACTGGCGGATCGGAGGCTGTCATAAACCTTAATCGATCACCGAAAAATGAAGATTTTCCGTCGTCGTCTCTCCGGCGCCGGCGACCTCTTTCTTACCGTGATTCTGGTAACGATTCGGCTAAGTTTAGACCTTCGGTAAGTCCTGAGAGTTATTTGAATTCTAAAGAGAGAAAGCTTATGTCAATGGAGAAGGATAAAAATGGAAGTTTGAATTATATAGAAAATTCGAACTCAATGCAGCTTGATTTGAGCAGAGGTAGACAAAAAAGTAGTGTTGATGAAGAAAATAAGGAGATTTCGACGGTTATGAATGCGAATAGTGTAGTAATAGGTAATTCAAACGATGATCATTTAATGTTGAAAGAGGATTCTGTAATTACGGATGTGAACAATGACGGAATAGATAATTCGGAGATAGTTGATTCGCATTTGAGAGGAAGTGATGATTCAAGTTCGAATATTTTGTTTGATTTAGCCAATTTAGTGATAAAAGCTGTTGGCTTTCAAGTGAATATGTTGATTACTTTTGTGAGTTTGATGATAAAGTTGTTTTCGTTTCCTGTATGGGTAATTTATAGCACGTATATGTTTGTGATGGATCCGTTTCAAATAATGAGGCGTGGAAAAAGATATGTGATGCACAAGTTTATGAGGAGTTTTGGATTTGTGTTTGAATGGTTGAAGGAGCAGAGGTCAGTGTGGAAGTTGGGGTTGAAACTCGGATGGGGATGTTTGTGGTCTGTGTATGTATGTGTTGTTTTGGTTGGATTGCTGGTATCGGCTTTTATAATGGGTGGCATCTTGATGAGAATTATGGTGGAAGAGCCGATCAGGATGAACGAGCCCTTGAATTTTGATTATACAGCAAAAAGCCCAGTTGCATATGTGCCTGTAATAAGGAGTCCAGGTGTGACCTGTGGTGTAGGTAGTAAGGATCAAGTGGAGGTTGGGATGGTTGATGGGGTGCGAGTTATCCCACCTAATCATCAGTTGCAGGTTACTGTTTCATTAACGTTGCCGGAGTCTGATTACAACCGAAATCTGGGCGTTTTTCAGGTATATACGCCAGAGACTTTTGTGGTTGATACTCTATGTAATTTTTCTGCTAGATACAGAACAACGGTGATTGGAACTTCTTCTTGTTAAGTGTTCATCAACATGGGTTTGTTGACCTGATTATCAAGTTGTTGCTTCAGTTTATGCCTAAGAAGTAGTCCAAATAGCTATGCAAGTTGCCTGGAGTACATTTATGCCATATTTGTTACGTTGTCCTGTGTTTTCTGCGAGGATAGAGATATGTTATAAATTTAGATTGCGGATAAGTTTCTAGGCATGGTTTTGCTGTTGCAAACTGATTATAATTATCTTCCAGATTAGTTTAATTAATGCACACAAAGAGAGAAGTTTGAGTTTAAATAAGCTTTAGACATCTGTTTTGCCGGCTGTGTATCTGGTTTGTGTATTACATGGCTTAGGTTTTTAAGCTAGAGAATTTTTCAATGCACATACATTTCGAAAAATCTGCATAATAAAAAAGAGATGGGAGACCCTGGGGCTGGGGGAAGGGAGATATTTGTAAGAATGAAATGTTTGTCTCCTAATGATTTGACATAATTTTTTGGGGGTATGTGGTGTCCGTGCCAGCTTGATTTGACATTCCGTGCCAGCTTGATTTGACATTAATTTCTTTCTCCTGTTACCAATTTAAGGAAAATTTTATTTTGTGTCTCATACAACTAAAACTAGTTGTATGAGGCAACCTTTTTGTCTCACAGTTTTGTGGACCCAGATTTCTGTGGACCCAGAAGTATAAAATTGGGGTCCACAAATTTGTGTGACAAAAAGGAGCCTCATACAACTAGTGTCAGTTGTATGAGGCACAAAATAAAACTTCTCCCAATTTAACATGTCTGCACCTGCCCTTATAGTTTCACTTTGTACATTTCTTTGTGTATGGATTGAAGGACTTGGTATGATTAATTTCATTGATTCATTCCTGGTAGAACTTCAAGCCTACCGCCTATTTTAGGAATACAAAGTTGAGGTTTACATTGTTGACCCAAATTCTTGAACTGAATGAATTGGTGGTCTGCTATGCATTTCTACATCTGATGTCTTACCTTAATGGATTAGTAACTTTTTTGTTTCTTACCTTGAAGGTGAGGGTGGATTTCCTCACTGCTAATGGTAAAGTGCTAGCGAGCTCCAGGCGACCCTGTATGTTGCAATTCAAAAGCAATCCTATACGCCTTTTCTCTACTTTCCTTAAGGCTGCTCCTCTTGTCACCGGATATACATCAGAATCCCAAAAGTTGAAGGTATACTTAAAGGGTTTCTCTGAAGGTTTCGTTCCAACGGCATGCTTGAGGGTGATCATTGAGCAACGAGCTGAGTTCCAAGCTGGAGGTGGAGTTCCTGAAATGTATGCTGCCTCTTTAACACTGGAATCTGAACTTCCTTTTCTGAAAAGAATGCTATGGTATTGGAAGACAACATTATTTGTGTGGGTTAGCATGATGTTGTTTACCATGGAATTTCTTTTCGCTCTTCTTTGCTGCAAACCTCTTATCATTCCAAGACTAAGACTGAGGCATGATTCAAACAGTCGTGCGGGTTCACCGAACAACCCACCAACTGAAAGGTAGTCGAAAAGCTTCTGGTTTGATCCCTTAAAATTATGCTTTCATTTCTCTTTTAATTGTACATAACTGGTAGGTGTCTGTTGATTCTTTCCCCGATTGGAACCTATGTCGACATGTACGCATAGTGACTGGTTTTTGCTTTTCAAGTAATTCTATGAAAATATACTTTTCAAGTCAACATTTTTCTTTGACAAGTATAACATCGTGCTCCTGAAGTTTACAAATGTTAGATTAGGTACTTTCCATTTCCTAAAAGTTTCCTGTAAGCATCTTCTAGAAACATTGGTGATATAGTCATTTCCTATATGGACAGAGTTCGAGGAAATTTAGCGTGCTTATGAAGCTACCGCTTTACCATGCTCATTAAAGTACTTTCTTCTGGTAAAACCTCAAAATGCTTTACCTCAAAAATGCTTCGTGGAGAGCCTCAGTGGAAGAATATATCTAAAGATTTGCTAAACAGTAAGGGAAATTCAGAGATATTATATATGGTAGCAGCCAAATGGGGTCTATCTTCTAATGAACTTGCATTGAGGACCAGAACAGTAGTTTTTTCATTAAGCTTTATTTTGGGATGATCTTCTGTTCTGAAACACATAAGCTTGGGTCTGACAAGTGGTTAATCAACCATACCGGGGCAGTAGTATTTGTCATTTAAACTTTGTTTTGGGCTAATCTTCGGAGGAAGGGAAGAAACTTAGTGACTTCATCAGAGGGCTTAATTGTAAACCTCATGGCATTGTAGAACCAGATACCAGTTGTAGCTCCTGCTATTGGACCCAACATGTATAACCATAGTTTCTCGTAACAATTTGATACAATTGCTGGTCCCAAACTTCTTACGGGATTCATTGATGCCCCTGAAGTAGTCCTGTACATCACAATAGCCAAATATGCCCAGTTAGGCAAATATGTAGAATGAAAGAGGGATGATTCCAAAAAGAACAACTAGAAACTGTTACTCGTACTCATCTGTGAGGGTTGGCATTGTACTCTTATTTTTCTAAAATCGTGTTCTTATATAGGTCCATTCCACAGTTTGTACAGGTAGCTTTCCACTTAGTTTTAACTTCCTATTATTGATGATAATCTGTAGTATTCCTCCACTTTGAGTTGTTCCTGTTTATTTCCTGAAGCTATTTTAGGAAAACATACTTTTTAAAACTCTCCAAGACATTATGGCAATTTCTTTAAGTGAAATGGTTTTGGTTGTCAAACACTTCCGAGAGCATTTTATTTCCAAATGTGATAGCTTTAGAAATGCATTCTGAAATGTGTTCAGAGTAAGTGGAAACCGGAAGATATCTATTTAGCATACCCGGCAACAATGGAGTTAATTGTGACTACAGCTCCAATGACAAGTCCAGTGAGCTCTCCAACCTGCCCCAGTAAACAGAGAGAAGGATAAAATAAGTGAAATTCTGAAGTCCTAAGAGCTTAACATTTGAAGTAATAATCAAGACGCTAAAAAAGCAGTGGTACTAACAGCTCGATTATCCGTTGCAATGCCTGCAACAGCAATCATGAGGTGGAAAGTGATCAAGAATTCTAATCCAAGAGACTGCAAATCTGAGCCAGCTGGAATTGTTCCCAGAAACTGAGGTTGCTCTTCCTTGAACATTAAGTTCACAGTGCTAGTTGCTAGAGTTGCACCCACGACTTGTGATAATATATATGCCGGAACCTGAAAACAGAAGTAGCCCAAAAAGTGAACTGAAACATCCCTGAAACATTTTTTGATGGTGTTTATCCTTTCTTGCTCATGCCTGTTGTAACTGAGATTAATGGAGAAACTTACTTGTCTCCATGCAATCCTCTTAGATGTAGCAAAAGCAATTGTGATAGCAGGGTTAAAATGGGCACCAGAAACATGCCCAACAGTGTAGATCATAATCATCACATCTAATCCCCACAAAACTGCTATCCCAAGAAGACCCATGTTCTTATTCACCACCATTACAGCAAAACCATCAAACATTATTAAGTAGGTGCCTAGAAGCTCTGCCATTAGCTGCATTGAAAACAAAAAATTGTTGATCAACCGGCTCCATATCCTATGTCTGTATGCTTGTGATGTTACATGGACTGATAGTCTCTTGATGACTCCAAAAAATCTCACTACCTTATATTATACAGTTTAGCTCGTTTTTCTTATTTTACTGTGAGGTTTTATTCGCACACCTAACAGAGTTTCTTTCTCAAACACTAAACCTGTGCCGAGTACTTACGCCATTGTGCGCAACTCATAGACAAGTAGATGTAAGTTAAATGAGATAAGACATCTTCATTTTTCAAGATTTAAAGTCCTTTGGTAGAATGAAAACTAGTTACATGAAGCATCAAAGAGTTGGGAGAGTGAATTGATCACCTTTTGAATAAAGCTTATATTTTTAGAGCAGCCTGAGGAAAGTGAGGAGGCGTCATCATGTTTCTTGGATGCCAAACTTGGACAAGAAAGAATATGATGTACATTATGGTCTTGGATATCTAAAACTGTTGCATTACTGACTGTAATATCTGTTATCTCTGCCATTCCTGAACTCCAAATTAGAAAACTACTAGTATGATTTGGTGGGTGTGGGAGATCATGAGATGGTGGGATTTGGAAGTTTGGGAACATGAATTGACTACAAAGATTTTTTCTGCCCTTTTGGAAACACTATCTTTTCATCCTTGCTAGCGTAAGTATTACTACAAAATAAACCAATAGTCTGTGAATGGAAAATGACCAATATGTTTAAAGTTATCTGTAATAAACAACATTTTGAAAAAAGGCCAAAGGGTTTGTAGAAAATAATGCAAAAATCCAAATGTTCAAAGAGAAATCCAGTACTTTTCTCTCTCAGTGCCAACAATTATATTGTATGGTAAGTTGTAATGATATAAATCGGTGCCACAAAAGTTTTACCAAATTGCTATATATACTCAAAGCTCAAAAGATGTTAAACCAACTCCTATGCTCATTTTAGTTTTGAGATATATTGAACAGTGTATTATCGACAGTTTATGGTGCTACCACCAAGATCTTACGGATTTGAAGTATATGGTGCTACCACCAAGATCTTACGGATTTGAAGTATTTATATAACTTCTTAGCTTTTCGACCTCATGGATTTGACTGTCGACCTCAAAATTAATCACCGTTCATGTCAATTTTTGTAGTAGTTAATAATTACACTTTGTATTAGCTTTTTAAAAAAAATAAATTAATACGACTCCCTCTGTGTATCAGAAAAACAAATTTGTAATTGCTAGAACTAGCGAATCAACATGTCACATTAACTAATTCAGGTTAGGGTTCCTACTAGAATATATTCTCTTATAATTCTGCATGTTTTCTTCATTATTAATACATCTTATCCCATATTGCATGATCTAATTTGAAGTTACATCGGACTTTTTTTTTTTACTTAACATTAACCATATATGACGGGAAGCCATGAATGAACGGTAAAATTGTCTCTGTGTGACCTATAAGTCACGAGTTCAAGCCGAGAAAGCAGCCAGTAGGAGTGGCAAACGGGCGGGTCGGGTTGGATATGGTTCGGGTCGAAAATGGGTAATGAAAAAACGGATCAATTATCTGACCTGACCCATATTTAATACGGATAAAAAATGGGTTAACCGACGTATACTATGGGTAACCATATTATCCATGACTTCTTGAATATGATCACTTTTGGGAGAATCCCTAATTTCCCACACTTGAGGAACCCCCAATTTGAGGGTTTACAAATGTAAAAGTTAAACCCATTAGTTATCC
This sequence comes from Nicotiana attenuata, assembly GCF_001879085.1. Taxonomy (NCBI): domain Eukaryota; kingdom Viridiplantae; phylum Streptophyta; class Magnoliopsida; order Solanales; family Solanaceae; genus Nicotiana; species Nicotiana attenuata. The sequence continues at coordinate 53,942 of NW_017674621.1, forward strand.
ATTGGTTATCCATTTTCTAAATAGATAATATGGTTCTTATCCATATTTGACCCATTTTTAAAAAGTTCATTATCCAACCCATTTTTTAATAAACTAGAATACCCTGGACATATGCTCTTAACCTGTTACTCCTGCGCCCCGGTTGTAGCAGACGCTGAATTAAAATAAGCTATATCGGCCAGGGAACTCGATTTTGGATTTATTTTTAGTTTCTTTTTCTCCTAAAGACAACCTGTATTTTAACTGTCGTCAGAAGATCAATTCTTACTTCCAAAATTACATCTATATCATAAGCAACACTTTTATTGGACGAGTAACACATACCGGAAATTCACCACGTTGAGGATCATCTACATGTTTTTTCCTCGATCTTGGCTTGGGGTCATCAATACATATGTTTGGCTTTGTACGAAGCCCTCCTCGATTTATCTACACTAGTCTCTCTACACGTGCGATCTATGTAGTATAAAATTTTGTAAAATAATATTTTTAAACTAAAGCTTTGATTAAATAATTATAGACGAAACAATACAATACAAATTTCTGTAGATAATCGATTTGGATCATTGTATGGTAACTTGATTGTTAAGGAAAATCTATTAACAGAACACAATTATTTTCGTACAAAAAACTATCCAAACAATTTAATTAAAAATACTGTAAAGTGGAGATGTTGCTGCTGTAGAGTAATATCAAAGGTCAAATATAAAAAGACTAATCCAAATAGCTTAACAACCATTATGTTTATATCCTTTCTTTCTCATACAAAGTGCGCATACACTTAATAAAACCACCTCTTCTTTGAACAGTAAAGAGAGAAACAAATAAAAAAAGGGTCCGGCCCTCCTCAGTATCACCTGGTAAGAGGCTGTTGATTGGAATAGAAAATTTCCAAAGAATTAGATTCGAATAAATTTCCTGGGATCCTCTTCCTTTCGACATTAACTATTTTGTGAAGTATATAACCTTCATAGTGTACTATTAAACATCTAGATCGATTATCTCTATACATCTACATGGATATACCGCTAAAGGAAGCAATATGGAGGAAAACATAGCTAAATTATATTAGAAGAATAACTAAGTGGAAGTAGGAGCAAAGCTAGCATGATTCTTTGCCGTATAACTTTTTTCTATGGAAGTTCAGTATATGCATATAGCGAACCAAATACGTGAAGTTTTGAAATTTGTCAGCAATTATTCTTTACATTCGGAAGATAATATGATTTATTCCATATATGTACATTATCTTTCTTATTTAACTTTAAAATTGCCGCATATATATTATGATCTAATTCTCATCTTCTATAATTTTTAACTACTTTTTAAATTTAGATTATCTTTTTATCAGGGTAAATATAGATAATTTTCGAATGTAATTCTTGGTTGTTAAAGCATATGCTGAATTTTTTGTTTGGATTTCCATCGATTAAGAAGCTTGTCACATAATTTAAACCCTTGATATTTTCGAAGTTTATCATAGTTGAATTATTTAAAATCTATGTTAATTTATTGTTTCCTTATCTTTAAATTCTCTTTGTAAAATTCTAGATGTTGTTTGTGTTTTTTCTTTTTTTTTTTCTATTAATTTGGCTTCTCAATAATTTGAGTTATTCATATGCCATATATTAGTTTCAGCATGTTGACTACATATTCCTAGAAACTGATTGCTCAATATTTATTTTGTTGTCATTGTATTAAATACCTTATTCAAATAAATTTCATAATTGAAGCCAAAATACGTCGACATTGAGGAAAAGTAATTCATGCAAAAAGAAAAAAACAAACCAAGAAATTCAAAAAAGCTACGCTATCATTCATCAATCAAAGATATACATAGGTTGTGGAGTCCAAAAAACCTTCTTAGACCTAGAGCCCAACAATCTAATTCTGGATATATATATATATATATATATATATATATATATATATATATATATATATATATATATATATATATATATATATATATATATATATATATANTATATATACTAGTCTCTCTACACGTGTGTTGCACGTGTATTTCGAGCTATGTAGTATAAAATAATATTTTTAAACTAAAGCTTTCACTAAATAATTATAGACGAAAGAATACAATTCAAATTTCTGTAAATAATCCATTTGGATCATTGTATGGTAACTTGATTGTTAAGGAAAATCTATTAACATAACACAATTATTTTCCTATCAAAAAAGAATTAGTAAGAAGAAATACCTTTTATTTGCCAAAATTAAGAATCAGATAATTGCTCGATTATCTCTATATATCTACATGGATATACCGCTAAAGACGCAATATGGAGGAAAACATAGCTAAATTATATTAGAAGAATAACTAAGTGGAAGTAGGAGCAAAGCTAGCATGATTCTTTGCCGTATAACTTTTTTCTATGGAAGTTCAGTATATGCATATAGCGAACCAAATACGTGAAGTTTTGAATTTTGTCAGCAATTATTCTTTACATTCGGAAGATAATATATTTTATTCCGTATATGTACAGTATCTTTCTTACTTAACTTTATAATTGCCGCATATATATTATGCTCTAATTCTCATCTTCTAAAATTTTTAACTACTTTTTAATTTTAGATTATCTTTTTATCGGGTAAATATAGATAATTTTCGAATGTAATTCTTGGTCTTAAAGCATACGCTGATTTTTTTTTTTTTTGGATTTCCACCGATTAAGAAGTTTGTCACATAATTTAAAGTTTCCCTTGATATTTTCGAAGAATTTATCATATTTGAATTATTAAAAATCTATGTTTATTGTTTCCTTATCTTTAAATTCTCTTTGTAAAATTATAGATGTTGTTTGTCCATTTCTTTTTTCTTTTTTGTTGTATTAATTTGCTTCTCAATAATTTGAGTTATTCATATGCCATATAATTGTTTCAGCATGTTGACTACATATTCCTATAAATTGATTGCTCAATATTTATTTTGTTGTCATTGTATTAAATACCTTATTCAAATAAATTTCATAATTGAAGCAGAAATACTTGCAAAAAGAAAAAAAATACCAAAAAATTCAAAAAAGCTAGGCTATCATCAATCAAAGATATACATAGGTTGTAGAGTCCAAAAAACTTTCTTAGACCTAGAGCTCAACAATCTAATTCTGGATTCGAAGAATTAATAAGGCATAGTTATATATATATATATATATATATATATATACACACACACACTCGGATTATGTTTGCTGCAGATAATTCTGCACTAGCTACAACACAACAGTCAGGGGCACAGCGTGGCCAAGGGTGGTAAACTGAACACCCTTCGCCGTTCGCCGAAAAATTATACTTATTAAGATAAAATATTAGTAGTACTTGTTATTGATAAACAAAAATACACTTTGAACCGAAAACAGTCGAATTCTTCATGATCTCGAACAAGATTCACACGAGAAACCCTAAGATGAAATGTTCGTATGAAGAGAGAAGAACTTGAGATGAATAAAGATCTTTTATTAATATGTAAAAATGTCTGTACAAAATAATGTGAAACTCTATATTTATGTATTTACAATGAACCGGGTCTAATTAAGGGGGCTGCTTCATCAACTGCAACTTCTTCAATTGGGCCTGTTCTATAATGGGCCTGTGTAGTGTGTCATGGGCTCCAACACCCCCCCTCAAGCTGGAAGGGGAATCCATTCCAAGCTTGGAGATAAAGGCCTATTGGCTGCTACCAAAAGGGGCTTAGTAAAAATGTCAGCCAGTTGAGAACGAGTAGAAATAAAGTGTAGAGTAATGAGCCCAGCATTCAAGGCATCCCGAACAAAGTGACAATGCACTTCAATATGCTTAGTACGTTCATGGAAAACAGGATTCTTGGCGTTGTGTATGGAAGGTTTGCTATCACAAAAAACATCAACGGGAACAAGATCAGCCACACCAAGCTCACCGAAAAGTCGAAGGACCCATGAAACCTCAGCAACCAACAACCTGAGTGCCCTGTACTCAGCCTCAGCAGAAGATAGAGCAATGGTGGGCTGTTTCTTAGACTTCTAGGCAATGGGGCAGTCACCAAGAAAGACAATAAGGCCACTAACAGACCGACGAGAATCAGCACAGCTTGCCCAATCTGAATCACAGTAACCTCGGAGAGTAAAATCAGGAGAATTACATAACAATAAACCAAGTAAGGGTGTGCCACCAAGTACCTCAATACATGATAAGCAGCATCCAAATGGTCCAGCCGTAGAGCAGACATGTACTGACTCAAATGTTGAACAGTAAATGATATGTCAGGTCTATTATGCTGCAAGAAATTTAACTTCCATACCAATCTTCTATAGACAGATGGATCAGGCAACAATTCTCCAGAATCAGCTGACAACTTAACATGAGGATCTAAGGGGGAAACAACAGGAGTAACAGCAGAACAATGGAACTCAGAAAGAAGTTCCACAAAGAACTTGTGTTGATTAACCAGAAAACCATTTTCTTGCTTGACAACCTCAAGCCCAAGAAAAAAAAATGAATTCCACCAAGATCTTTTATCTTAAACTGATCATCTAAGAACTGTTTTAAGGCAACAATTTCACATAAATCATCCCCAGTCACCAATATATCATCAACATAAACAACTACTATGGTCAAGGAATTCCCATGCAATTTTCGAAACAAAGAATAGTCATCAACACTAGGATGAAAACCCTTGGACTGAAGAGCCGAAGACAGCTTAGCATACCATTATCTAGAAGCCTGTCTAAGACCATAGAGGGATTTATTTAGCTTACAAGCCAAAGGAGTAGTAGAAGGAGAGGACTGAACAGTTAGACCAGGAGGTATTTTCATAAAGACCTCTTCATCAAGATACCCATGTAGAAAAGCATTGTTAACATCAAGTTGGAAGACTGTCCAATGTCTCTTAGCTGCTATGGACAACAGACATCTAATGGTGGTCAACTTGACCATTGGAGAGAAAGTTTCAGTAAAATCTACTCCTTCCTGTTGACTATCCCCTCGAATCACCAACCTAGCCTTGTATCTCTCAATGGAACTATCAGTCCGCTGTTTTATCTTGTAAACCCATTTACAAGGTATAGCCTTCTTCCCTGATGGAAGAGGCATTATAGTCCAGGTGTTATTGGCATCTAAATCTTAAAACTCCTTTATCATGGCCTCTTGCCAAGCAGGGTTAGACACAGCTTGATGATAAAATTGAGGCTCTAATAAGCAATTAACATCAGAAGAGGGTAAGACATTAGAACCAGAAACAGTTGTGCATACATAATCATTAAGATAAGGAGGAGTTTTGGAAGGCCTATCAGATCTCCTAAGAGGAGGATTAGGAGCATATTATGGAACATGAGAAGAAGAAATAGAGGAAGAGGTAGAAACAGGAATAGCAGCAGGAATATGGTCAGGCATTGGTACATGCTCAGGCATAGAAAAATGAGGGAGAGGAGGAAACAAAGGAGAAGAAGTAGATGCATCAGAATAGGGAAATATGTGTTCGTGGAACACCGCATCCCTTGAGTGAAAAATGACTGAGCTGGAGAGGTTGAGCAACTTATAAGCTTTCTTCCCAGAACTATATCCAATGAAATCAGATGGAATAGTCCTAGATTTGAACTTATCTCTGTAAGGCTTAGGGACAGCAGCAAAACATAGGCACCCAAAAGCTTTCAAATGTGCAAATGAAGGAGAGGAACCATGCAACAACTCAAAAGGAGACTTACGTTGAAGTAGAGGGGAAGGAAACCTATTGACGAGGTAGGTGGCAGTCAAAACACACTCACCCCAATACTTGAGAGGCAATTTTGATTGAAAGAGGAGTGCCCGGGCAGTTTCAAGTAGGTGTTTGTGTTTCCTCTCCACTACACCATTTTGTTGTAGTGTATGTAAACAGGAAGTCTGGTGAAGGATACCTTGAGCAGAGAAAAAGGTTTTAGCCTCATTACTTCCTCCCAACTCAAAAGCATTGTCTGATCTCACAGTTTTAACAGGAAGGGAAAACTGAGTGCTGACCATAGCAATGAAGGATTTCAAAATAGAGAAGGCATTGGATTTAGAGGAAAGCAAGTGGGTCCAAGTGGCCCAAGTAAAATCATCTACAATGGTCAGAAAATACTTAAAACCATTATAAGTTGGGGTGATAGGGTCCCCACAAGTCTACATGAATCAATTGAAAAGGAGTAGTAGAGTGAATGGTACTTTCAGGAAAGGGTAACCTTTGTTGCCTAGCCATGGGACAAATGGAAGAGTAGTAGAGTGAATGGTACTTTCAGGAAAGGGTAGCCTTTGTTGCCTAGCCATGGGACAAATGAAAGATTGTTTGGGAGGCAATTTATCAGCAAGAAAAGAAATATGCTTCATTTTAGCAAAAGGAGCATGTCCTAACCTCAAATGCCATGCATGATCAACAGACAAGGCAGAAGTAGAAATATTAGCACACACAGAAGGATATAAAAGAGAACTGCTCTTATTCGTTATATCAACAGTGGCAGTTATGGTATTTACAGAGGAATTAGAAGAAGAAGTATCACAGTCACAAAGATCATTGGGCTGAAGAATGTAGAGACCCTTCTGAAGTCTACCAAGCACCACTGGCTTCTTCAGAAAAGGGCCTTGCAACAAAGCACATGCATAGGCAGTAAAAAAGGCATAACATTTAAGATGAACAAGTAGTTGATTCAAAGAGATGAGATTATAATGAAACGAAGGAACAAGTAAGACATTAGGAAGAGAAATGGTTGGAGAAAGATAAAGAGAACCAATACAATGGACCTTAACTTTGTACCCATTAGAAAGAGTCACAAGGTAAGGCAAAGGTAAGGGCTTAATATCAGTTAGTAAAGATTGGTGAGGGGTCATATGATTAGTAGCACTAGAGTCTATGATCCAAAAGTCATCCTCTACTTTAGTAAAATTGCAAACATAAGAAGTAGAATTACTGAAAACAGAAGTACCTATCAGACCTGCAAAGTTTGCTGAACTAGAAGGAATGTCTTGAGAGGCAGAGGACATCTTGGACTGTTGGAGCAAATTGAGCAGTTGATCATATTGTTCTTTTGTCAGAATGTTGCCCAGAATGTCAAGTGGAATCACCTTGGAGCTCTCAGAAGCAGAATTATCAGTAGCTCCCATGTCAGGGGGATCAGAAATTTGAGCAAATGCAGTTGGCCTTCTGAACTTGGAACCAAAACCTGGAGGGTACCCATGCAGCTTGTAGCAGTTTTCAATTAGATGCCCGGGCTTCTTACAGTATCGGCACATTAAACTAGAATTCCCCTTCTTAGTAGGATCAAAATTTATCCTTTGAGTAAAAGGCCTTTGAACTCTGGTACTCTCCCTAGTAGTGTCAAATTGCATCCTTGAATTCATAGGTTTCTGAACATTTGTGCTAAAGGAGGCAGATTCTGGACTAAAAACTGAATTTGAAATTTGTACCTCAGCTTGGCTTTCATCCTCAATCAGCATAGCATACACACTGTCAATATCAGGCAAAGGTTTCATTAGAAGAAAGTTTCTTTTAACGCTAGTGTAGGTTTCATTCAACCCCATCAGGAATTGATGAACCTTTTGCTCTTCTTCGATCTTCTGAAAGGCCTCTTTACAACCACATGTACAGTCTGGATAAGTGATTGAATAAGCCAACTCATCCCAAAGCTTTTTAATGCGACTGAAATAGGAAGCAATGTTAGAGGGTCCCTGGGAAATGGAAGCAAGGTCCTTCCTGATTTGAAGCACCTTAGTCCCATTCGCTTTCCCATATCGTTGTTCGATTTCTTTCCAAAGTTTTTGAGCAGATTCTGTATACATCACACTCTCCCTAATCTCAGTGTCTAGACTATTTAGTATCCAAGCAGTCACCATGTCATTACAACGGACCTAGGGTTCAAACAACACAGAGTTTTCACTAGGTTTGGGGATTGTCCCATTGATTATCCCCAATTTATTCTTACATGATAAGCCAATAAACATGCTTCGTCTCCAACCCCCATAAGTCGTGCCATTAAAGGTCTTTGTGACTAAAATTGTGCCAGGCGAATCAGACGGGTACAGGTACAAAGGGTGAGACGGTTCAACAGAAGAAGAGCTAGTTGAGGTTGAAGAAGTAGTGGCAGTAGTAGCAGATGAATCGTCAATAGGAGCCATCGATAGAAAATTATGCAATTGAAAATTTAGGTTTGAAGAAAAATTAGGGCTTTCACAAAGTCAGTCAATTTTCACAGCACTGATGATAGCTATAGCGTGAAACAGCAAAACAACTACCAATTGAAAATCGAAACTGAAGAAAAAAAAACACTTAGCTTCGAACCTTCTGTCGAGATCGAAAGAAAACCTCAGCAAAAAAGAACAATTTTGACGAAATCCAAGAAAATTAACGGAGTCAAACTCTAACCAAACTGACCGAGGGTACCATCGATCGATGCGGAAACATAAAATCTACGAGCTCCCGAGCTCTGATACCATGAAAACAGTCGAATTCTTCATGATCTCGAACAAGATTCATACGAGAAACCCTAAGATGAAATGTTCGTATGAAGAGAGAAGAACTTGAGCTGAATAGAGATCTTTTATTAATATGTAAAAATGTCTGTACAAAATAATGTGAAACTTTATATTTATATTTACAATGAACCGGGTCTAATTAACAGGGATGATTCATCAGCTGCAACTTCTTCAATTGGGCCTGTTCTATAATGGGCCTGTGTAGTGTGTCATGGGCTCCAACATGAACACCCTTGCATAGCCCAGTAACGAAGGGTGTTCAAATTTTGAACACTTCGCTGCTGACAACAGCATAGAGCTGTTTGCAAACAAAGGGCCACTTTTTCCTTAGTAATTATAGATCATATATAATGGAACTTGAAAACTATCATAAATAAGCATTTTTCTTCTTATTGTAATTCTGTATTTTTCCCAATAAAAGAAACTAAAAATTATCACCTGGGTTTTGTGCCATACTGAAAGCAACTCTGAATGGGATGTTGCCTCTGTCGATGCCCCCTTTTTCTAAAGGCAAAATCGGGTTTATGACATTTGGACGGACAACTCTTTTCCTTTGGGAATTGGGTTTGCAATTTAGAAGAGTCGCCACCTAATGATTAAGTGCATTAGGACACTAAGAAATTCAAGAGAGAAGAAGAACCAGAGAATGGGTATGAGCTTGAAATTATCTCGGGGGGAAGGTGTTAGGCACCCCCCAAGATCCACTAGTGTGGTTCCCGGCCATGCTATAATTGTGACTTTGAATGGAAACAACAAGTAAGCAAACAAGACAACTCTCACATAATGATTGCAACAAGGAAAGTATAAAAATTAAAAGCGTGTTGAAGTTTAGATATAGGCGATTTCATAATTGTTTAAAGGATGTATAAGTGCAGAAAGGGGGGGTCAAATAATTGGTACAAATAATCAAACGAAGGAGTAAAAGAGGCGGAGGTTCGGAGAAAAACAGTGCGGGAAATTAAATATCTAAAAGAGACTTTTAAAGGATTGAAGTAAAAGAAGGAGTTTTAAGAACTGAAAATTTATAGCTTTTATAAAAATTCTGAAAAAAAGAAAATAAACAAGTAAAGGGGGGGGGGGTCCTAGGTTTATAAATAACATGGATCACCCCACGCAACACCTGGTAACCATTTATACACGTAGTGTTATCGCGTGGTCATCATATCCATGTCTACCCTTACCCACCCCATTAAGGTATTAAATCGCTGAATGATCTCGTTACTTATTGCATGCTATTACCCGCCCCAATCCTATCAGTCCCGGAGGCAGTTGGGACTACTAATCCTAAAGGGAAGGGAGATTGTCTTTTCAGAGTTTTAAAAGGACAAAAACCTAGTGCGACAAAAAAAATACATAAAGCAGTAAAAGGGGAAGTACATAGCAGTTAAAGGCTCAAATAGGCCTCCTCATTCAAAGCAAAAAATTATTTAGCATGACTTACAGGTACTGATTAGGTCTGAATTAAATTTAAAGCGTTAGGACAGGCTGATTTATCACATATTTCTCAGATGAAGAATCCGAATTAGCCTTGTCTGGTTGTAGTTTATCAAAACTGACACAGTTAATTAATCAACTAATCGTTTGCCTAGATGAGACCTATAGACATGATATCTAACATAGCGTACTGATTTTAAAGAAAAGATTACTGGTTTTATAAACAAAAGATCTGCAGATTTTAAACGACCTTGTGGCTGATTTTAGACTCATGGATGAAATAGACGAAGCTGATTCAGTTGATTACTCCTATAGACATGATTTCTAAGCGTTATTGGTTTTAAACGATTACATAAATGCAAGAGTCTTATAGGCATGGTATCTAGAATGAAGTTGATTATTATTAGACCTATGATGGTTTGCCTAATGACATGTATATGCAGAAGTGCAGAAAACCTATGATCATGATTTCTATATGCGGAAATGCAGAAACTTAGAGACAGGATTTCTATAGGCAGAATTTCTAAGGTGAGAATGCAGAAGTGCAGAAATTTATAAGTAACCTTATGAACAAGTTATCTACATGAATGCAGGATTTTATAAGTAACCTATAAGTATGCTGTCTATATGAACGCAGGAATCAGAAAATCCTATAGGCAAGTTATCTACCCTTTGCATGCATTCATTCCCATTCCTTTCTACTAGCCATCCCCAATAGTTATTACAAATTATTACAGACCCAAGTAAATCAAGAAGAGTAAAAAAAAAATACATCAGAAACTCAAGCTACAACCAAACAGCCTAATTCAGACTCAAAGTCCAACAATATGAGATAAACCAACTTCCAGGATCAGATTTCCAAAAGCCTTTCTCATATTTGGGATGTATCAAAGTTCCCAAGAGTCTCAAAGGGGCTCCGGGCAATGCTTATACCCCAAATGCATTGCAGAAATAGATCATGATGCAGTGTGGAAAGGCCAGCCCTCAAATGTCCAAGTTCAGAGGGAACTCAAGGTCCCAAAGCAGGGCTCATAGGAGGGGGGCAGAACTTAAGAGTCTAAGAGTAAGTGTAAGTGCATAAACGAGAATTAGGGAAGGCCATGGCAGGCTGGTGGTCATGCCCAGCAATTAAGAGTGCTGGCACACCCCTGACCAACCTGTTAGCCAAATATGAGGAGTTAGGATCCATTGAGGATCAGGTTCTGACCTGGGCAGTAATTTGGATACTGCTAGGCCAAGAACCTTAACTCAAACACATAAAGGGAATATGGGGTAGGGATTCACAATAGAAACAGGTGCAAGGAAAGAACATACATGGTTTAATCACTGAACATGAACAACAAAGTGAACAAGAGTGCTGAAACATAGGGTAGTGTATCCCTCTTAAAAGTGCAGAAGGGCAGTCCCTTTTATAGTGCAGAAATCAAGTAAGAGAGGCAAGGAAATAACATCGAAATCAATCTCCCTTTGGTTAAGGGATTCTGATTTCAACAGGTAAAAGCCAGTTAAGGAAAGGAGTTTTAATTAAAACCTTTTCAAAGTAGCATAAGAAGGGTAAATACATAGGAGTTATTTAAGGAAAACAATTAGTGGTACACGGTTTATGCTAAATATGGCAAGGGAATCAATCAAACAGCCAGTGAAACCAAAATTACAAGTTCAATTAGAATGAACCAAGTCAGGAAAGGTAAAGGAAGTTCAATCAAAGAAAATCAGTGACAATCTGTCAGCCTTATTAAAAGGATTTCAGAATCAATCAATTAGTTGGTAAACCTTTTGAAAGAGGAGTTTCTCATATATAAAGCACACAAATAAGTGAATCAAGAAGGGATTGTCAAGTTATTTGGAAGAGAAGTTAATCAAAGAGAGGTCCAGAATCATAAGCAAAAGTGGTATAAGTCTAGTTTGCAGACTCAAAACGAGTCTGGGAGTCCAGGGTCCCAAAATAGAACCCTAACTCGCACACAAATCAAAATTGCCAAGAAACCCCCAAATCCTAGGGTTTTCGAATTGAATCAGACATAGAGGTGAGAAAGCAAGCCACTTGAGAGAGGCTCAGAAGTCTTTTCCAAAGACTTATGAGAAACAAACATACATGATAGAAAGAAAACTAATTCAAGATCATGAGAACATGTTTGAGAAAACCCGGAATTTACACAGGTTCAGAAGAAAGAGATGATACGAGCTTAAACAAAAGTAGATGAAATATGCTTAGTAAGAACACAAACAGAGTTCAGTAAAGTAAACAAAAATCAAAGAACTCGACCGTAAACACATATAGCAAAGAATAAGGAAAACAACACGGATTAACATGTGAGCACAGGAATAACATGTAGAGTAGAAAAAAGAAAATAGAAGAACAGTACATGCGTAGTAAAAGAAGTCAGACAAACACACATAAGGAAAGAACAACAGAGTCAGAAAGATGCTTTTGAAAACCTTTCAGAAACCCTAAATCGAAAGAAAAAATGATTTTGAAAAAGGAAATTTGGGGAAAATCTTTTAAACGTTCAATAGAACATAGACATGTTCCAGATCTAAGAAAATAAGCAAGTAAAGAACCTCGGACAGCTTAGGGTTGCAGAGAAAAACCCTAGGAATGAGAAAGGTCTTGAGGAAAGTCAGATCCTGAGTCGAAAAGACTCATATTGCTCGAATATGCCGGAGTAATGGTCGGTGAAGCCATAGATCTACAGATCTGAGAAGGTCTTGGAGAGAACCATCGAAGTCAGGTTTCACAGCCTTGAATAGCTTAGGTCTAATGGTGAGGAAGGGTGAGTACAGACCATCCATGGCCTGAGACGCAACGGATTCCGGTGGAAACCCGGTGAAATAAGGTGGGAGACGATTAGGGTTCCAGGAAGGTTCGAGAGAATTTGAGAGACGAAGGGGTTCAAAGGCGGCGTCTCAGACGAAATGAATTAGGTTAGGGGGGTTTGGAGACTAAAAAAGGAAAGGGGAACTAATGGCCGTTGATCAAAACGATCAACGGCCTGGATCAAAGGGGAGCCGGGTGGGTTTTTAATCGGGTCAGGGGTCGGGTAATTTAGGGATTGGGCTAGTTTAATTTGGGGCGGAATTGGGTCAAATTAAGGGCCAAAATTGAAAGGAAATGGGGGCTGTAATTGAAATAGAAATGGGCTAAATATTAAATAGCCAACTTTCCCCTTTTATTTTATAAAAATAGTGAAAAATAATTTTAAAAGCAAATTAAAAGTACTGAGCTAATTAATAATACATAAATATTAATTTAAAAAATACTGGAGCTAATTTTACAATTATAAAATACTATTAATCGTAAAATAGGCTATAATTGCAATTATATGCAATTTAGCTTTAAAAAATACCAAATAAATTTGTAAAAATGTACAAAAATCACCTTAATTATATTTTGGTGTAAATATGAGAATGAAATAAGTTATTCACAAAAAGGATAGTTTTGGGGAATAATTACTTATTTTTGTATTGCTAAAATGGACAATAAATTAATTTTAAAATCTTTAAAAATTAGGAAAAAATACCAAAACTCTTGGGCATGCTTATATATATATGTANAAAAAAGAAAATAAACAAGTAAAGAGGGGGGGGGGGGTCCTAGGTTTATAAATAACATGGATCACCCCACACAACACCCGGTAACCATTTATACACGTGGTGTTATCGCGTGGTCATCATATCCATGTCTACCCTTACCCGACCCGTTAAGGTATTAAATCGCTGAATGGTCTCATTACTTATTGCATGTTATTACCCGCCCCAATCCTATTAGTCCCGGAGGCAGTTGGTACTACTAATCCTAAAGGGATGGGAGATTGGCTTTTCAGAGTTTTAAAAGGACAAAAACCTAGTGCGACAAACAAAACACATAAAGCAGTAAAAGGGGAATCACATAGCAGTTAAAGGCTCAAATAAGCCTCCTCATTCAAAGCAACAAATTATTTAGCATGACTTACAGGTACTGATTAGGTCTGAATTGAATTTAAAGCGTTAGGACAGGCTGATTTATCACGTATTTCTCAGATGAGGAATCCAAATTAGCCTTGTCTGGTTGTAGTTTATCAAAACTGACACAGTTAATTAATCAACTAATGGTTTGCCTAGGTGAGACCTATAGACATGATATCTAACAGAGCGTACTGATTTAAAGAAAAGATTACTGGTTTTACAAACAAAAGATCTGCAGATTTTAAACGACCTTGTGGCTGATTTTAGATCATGGATGAAATAGACGAAACTGATTCAGTTGATTACTCCTATAGACATGATTTCTAAGCGTTATTGGTTTTAAACGATTACATAAATGCAAGAGTCCTATAGGCATGGTATCTAGAATGAAGTTGATTATTATTAGACCTATGATGGTTTGCCTAATGACATGTATATGCAGAAGTGCAGAAAACCTATGATCATGATTTCTATATGCGGAAATGCAGAAACTTAGAGACAAGATTTCTATATGCAGAAATGCAAAAAAAACTTATAGGCACAATTTCTAAGATGAGAATGCAAAAGTGCAGAAATTTATAAATAACCTTATGAACAAGTTATCTACATGAATGCAGGAATTTATAAGTAACCTATAAGTATGTTGTCTATATGAACGCAGGAATCAGAAAATCCTATAGGCAAGTTATCTACCCTTTGCATGCATTCATTCCCATCCATTTCCACTAGCCATCCCCAATAGTTATTACAAATTATTACATAACCGAGTGAATCAAGAAAAGTAAAAAAATTACATCAGAAACTCAAGCTACAACCAAACAGCCTAATTCAGACTCAAAGTCCAACAATATGAGATAAACAACCTTCCAGGATCAGATTTCCAAAAGCCTTTCTCATGTTTGGGATGTATCAAAGTCCCCAAGAGTCTCAAAAGGGCTCCGGGCAATGCTTACACCCTAAATGCATTGCAGGATTAGATCATGGTGCAGTATGGAAAGGCCAGCCCTCAAATGTCCAAGTTCAGAGGGAACTCAAGGTCCCAAAGCAGGGCTCATAGGAGGGGGGAAGAACTTAAGAGTCTAAGAGTAAGTGTAAGTGCATAGAGGGGAATCAGGGAAAGCCATGGCAGGCTGGTGGTCATGCCCAGCAATTAAGAGTGTTGGCACACCCCTGACCAGCCTGTTAGCCAATATGAGGAGTTAGGATCCATTGAGGACCAGGTTCTGACCTGGGTAGTAATTTGGATACTTCCAGGCCAAGAACCTTAACTCAAACACAGAAAGGGAATAAGGGGTAGAGATTCACAATGGAAACAGGTGCAAGGAAAGAACATACATAGTTTAATCACTGAACATGAACAACAAAGTAAACAAGAGTGCTGAAACTATAAAGTAAACACATAGGGGTGAGGCAGAAAATTGAATCAGAACATACCAGTCTCAGGGAAAACAAGTAAAGCAGTAATCTCGAAAAGGCCAAGTTGCAAGCAAAGTAGTTCCCAAAGATTTCAAGCAAAGTAGAGTGTTGAAAGAGTATTGAATTCAAAGCAGTATTGCAAGTGTGTAAGTATTGAATTGGAAGTTAAGGATTGGTAGTGTTTGTCCTCTTAAAAGTGCAAAAGGGCAGTCCCTTTTATAGTGCAGAAAACAAGCAAGAGAGGCAAGGAAATAACATTGAAATCAATCTCCCTTTGGTTAAGGGATTCTGATTTCAACGGGTAAAAGCCAGTTAAGGAAAGGAGTTTTAATTAAAACCTTTTCAAAGTAGCATAAGAAGGGTAAATACATAGGAGTTATTTAAGGAAAACAATCAATGGTACACGGTTTGTGCTAAATATAGCAAGGGAATCAATCAAACAGCCAGTGAAACCAAAATTACAAGTTCAATTAGAATGAACCAAGTCAGGAAAGGTAAAGGAAGTTCAATCAAAGAAAATCAGTGACAATCTGTCAGCCTTATTAAAAGGATTTCAGAATCAATCAATTAGTTGGTAAACCTCTTGAAAGAGGAGTTTCTCATATATAAAGCACACAAATAAGTGAATCAAGAAAGGATTGTCAAGTTATTTGGAAGAGAAGTTAATCAAAGAGAGGTCCAGAATCATAAGCAAAAGTGGTATAAGTCTAGTTTGCAGACTCAAAACAAGTCTGGGAGTCCAGGGTCCCAAAATAGAACCCTAACTCGCACACAAATCAAAATTGCCAAGAAACCCCCAAATCCTAGGGTTTTCGAATTGAATCAGACATAGAGGTGAGAAAGCAAACCTCTTGAGAGAGGCTCAGAAGTCTTTTCCAAAGACTTATGAGAAACAAACATACATGATAGAAAGAAAACTAATTCAAGGTCATGAGAACATGTTTGAGAAAACCCGAAATTTACATAGGTTCAGAAGAAAGAGATGATATGAGCTTAAACAAAAGTAGATGAAATATGCTTAGTAATAATACAAACAGAGTTTAGTAAAGTAAACAAAAATCAAATAACTCGACCGTAAACACATATAGCAAAGAATAAGGAAACAACACGGATTAACATGTGAGCACATGAATAACATGTAGAGTAGAAAAAAGAAAATAGAAGAATAGTACATGCGTAGTAAAAGAAGTCAGACAAACACACATAAGGAAAGAACAACAGAGACAGAAAGATGCATTTGAAAACCTTTCAGAAACCCTAAATCGAAAGAAAAAATGATTTTGAAAAAGGAAATTTGGGGAAAATCTTTTAAACGTTCAATAGAACATAGACATGTTCCAGATCGAAGAAAATAAGCAAGTAAAGAACCTCGGACAACTTAGGGTTGCAGAGAAAAACCCTAGGAATGAGAAAGGTCTTGAGGAAAGTCATATCCTGAGTCGAAAAGACTCATATTGCTCGAATATGCCGGAGTAATGGCCGGTGAAGCCATAGATCTATAGATCTGAGAAGGTCTTGGAGAGAACCATCGAAGTCAGGTTTCACAGCCTTGAATATCTTAGGTCTAATGGTGAGGAAGGGTGAGCACAAACCATCCATGACCTGAGACGCCATGGATTCTGGTGGAAACCCGGTGAAATAAGGTGCGAGACGATTAGGGTTCCAGGAAGATTCGAGAGAATTTGAGAGACGAAGGGGTTCAAAGGCGGCGTCTCAGACGAAATGAATTAGGTTAGGGGGGTTTGGAGACTAAAAAGGAAA
Source organism: Nicotiana attenuata (assembly GCF_001879085.1). Lineage (NCBI taxonomy): Eukaryota > Viridiplantae > Streptophyta > Magnoliopsida > Solanales > Solanaceae > Nicotiana > Nicotiana attenuata. Next base: position 70,970 of record NW_017674621.1, read on the forward strand.
GGGGAACTTATGGCCGTTGATCAAAACGATCAACGGCCTGGATCAAAGGGGAGCCGGGTGGGTTTTTAATCGGGTCAGGGGTCGGGTAATTTAGGGATTGGGCTGGTTTAATTTGGGGCGGAATTGGGTCAAATTAAGCGCCAAAATTGAAAGGAAATGGGGGTTGTAATTGAAATAGAAATGGGCTAAATATTAAATAGCCAATTTTCCCCTTTTACTTTATAAAAATAGTGAAAAATGATTTTAAAAGTAAATTAAAAGTACTGAGCTAATTAATAATACATAAATATTAATTTAAAAAATACTGGAGCTAATTTTACAATTATAAAATACTATTAATCGTAAAATAGACTATAATTGCAATTATATGCAATTTAGCTTTAAAAATACCAAATAAATTTGTAAGAATATACAAAAATCACCTTAATTATATTTTGGTGAAATATGAGAATAAAATAAGTTATTCACAAAAAGGATAGTTTTGGGGAATAATTACTGATTTTTGTACTGCTAAAATGGACAATAAATTGATTTTAAAATCTTTAAAAATTAGGAAAAAATACCAAAGCTCTTGTGCATGCTTATATATGTATGTACATGCTATTTTGAAAGTATTTTGTATATAAAAATACCTAGGGAAAAATTGGGTATCAACAGCTGCCCCTCTTTACCCGGGAAGGATGAAAGAGTTATCGGGTAAAGATATGATGGCCAATTTTGACCGAACGAAACGATTTGAAGAATTTTGACCGAGACCTGGTTCCTGAGCTGCCTACATATCCCTGGTCTTACAGGAATCAGGCCATATGTAGTTCGGGATCCATAGGCGGAATATGCCGATGGAGATTTTCAAAAAGCGGACGAGATGGTCAGAGTCTGATAGGCTGCGGGAACTGGAGCGGGATCGCTCCTGCTGAGACGGCCGTTGCTAGCCGGTTTACCTGCAAATGAGCAATGCGAATATATATTGTGCATAAATTTAAACGTGATGCAAGTTCCCGTCGGACCATGAATGTTGTCTTTGGACGGTTAGGATGACGTCCCCAGACCATGACGTCCTGGGCCATGAAGCGTGTGATAAAGGATTCGCAGGCTATGAAATGATGTTCTCGGGCTATGAGAATGATGCCTTTGAATAATGATATGCAAAAGACAAAATGGGGTCCTCAGGCCATGGCATGACGTTCTCGGGCTATGAAAATGGAGCCTCCGAACAATGACGCCTTTGAATAATTTGGCGATCTTTCAGCCCATGAAAATGCAGGATTTGGCGATCTTTCAGCCGATGCAAGACTTAAATGAAGTGGCGATATTTCAGCCGATGCAAGATTAAAATGAAGGTGGCGATCTTTCAGCCGATGCAAGATATAAATAGAAACGGCGATATTTCAGCCGATGCAAGATTTAAATAGAGGTGGCGATATTTCATCCATGCAGATGGAGGTAGAGCTTAACCTCGGAAGGCAGAATGGTAGCCTTATGCAATGCAGAAAATGCAGATGGAGGTAGAGCTTAACCTCGGAAGGCGGATTAGTAGCCTTATGCAATGCAGAAAATGCGGATGGAGACAGAGCTTAGCCGATGGCTTGATAGCTGATAGCTGATTGCGATATTGTGGCTGCTGGGGATATCATGTACGGATAGCAATTGTGAGTGGCTGTGATGATTCCGAAGGTTGCATTCTTGAAAAGTATGAGTGCATAAATATACTCGGTGATTTGCGACTTGGGTGCCTGTATCCAAAGAAAAAGCGTGAGTTTTGTAGAGGGGGAAGGTTAGTTCGTATTCCCCGTGGACTTCACTCGTCCTGCTTGGCTCTGTTTTTGGTGATGCTGTGTATCATTGGGGTAGCGTCGCTAAACAAAGCAATTTGATAATAGCTATGCATGATTTAGTAAAGTATAACATAAATGTATAATGGAGAAATAATTTTTCTTTAGATGAACCGACGACTGCGACGCGGTCCAAGACGTTGCAACCTTTCTCGCTCCGGAATTTTGAGGGTCCTCCTCAAAATTCTGCCCAGTTTACTAGGTTGCTGCTTCTGACGGCTGCTTGCGGTAAATGGCTGAAATCAACTTCAGAATTTTGAGGGTCCTCCTCAAACTTCTGCCCCAGTTTTCAATATCGGGGGAAATGATGATTTTATTGAATTGTGACCGAACCCATAAGGCTGCCTACGTATCCCATCTTAAACGGAAATCAGGTCAGGCGTAGTTCAAATTACATCATATAAGGAAATCATAAATGCTACACATAGTATCGCTTTACTGCATCCGAATTTATCGACTTTGGCCAAACTTCTCCGTCCATTTCTGCGAGTATGAGGGCTCCTTCTGTTAGAACCCGGTGAACCATGTATGGAACCTGCTAGTTGGGAGAGAATTTTCCCTTGGCTTCATCTTGATGTGGAAAGATTTTCTTCAATACCAGCTGTCCTGGTGCGCATTGTCTTGGCTTGACTCTTTTGTTGAAGGCTCAGGACATTCTGTTCTGATAAAGTTGACCATGACAAACTGCGTTCATTCTTTTTCCATCTATGAGGGCTAACTGCTCGTAGCGACTCTTTACCCATTCTGCGTCATCGAGCTCAGCTTCTTGTATGGTCCTTAACGAGGAAATTTCTACCTCGGCGGGAATGAATGCTTCTGTACCATAAACCAGCATATAGGGAGTTGCCTCAGTTGATGTGCGAACTGTGGTGCGGTACCCCAATAAAGCAAATGATAGCTTCTCGTGCCACTGCTTATGTTTTTCTATCATTTTCCTTAGTATCTTCTTGATATTCTTATTGGCAGCTTCTACGGCTCCATTCATCTGAGGTCTGTAAGCTGTAGAATTCTTGTATTTGATCCTGAAGGTTTCACACATGGCCTTCATCAAGTCACTGTTGAGATTGGAGCCATTATCAGTAATGGTCGACTCTGGAATCCCGAACCGACA
>NW_017674621.1:75679-80705 GCF_001879085.1 Nicotiana attenuata
GGCATCATCTTGTAGCAATACATCCCCCACGGCGTAATGAAGGCTGTTTTCTCAGCATCTTCCTCATCCATCCGTATCTGATGGTACCCAGCAAAACAATCAACGAATGACTGCAGCTCATGCTTCGCGCAGTTGTCAATCAAGATGTGTATATTTGGCAAGGGGGAAGTCGTCTTTGGGACTGGCCCGGTTGAGGTCCCGGTAGTCGACACAGACTCTAACCTTCCCGTCCTTCTTCGGTACTGGCACGATGTTGGCTAACCATGTTGGATACTCTACTACCCTAAGAACCTTGGCTTTGACTTGCTTGGTGACTGCTTCCTTGATTTTTAAACTCATGTCAGGCTTGAACTTCCTGAGCTTCTGCTTCACTAGCGGACATGCAGGATCGGTTGGCAGTTTGTGAGCCACGATAGATGTACTGCGACCGGTCATATCATCATACGACCAGGCGAATATGTCCTCATACTCCTTCAGGAATTCCGTGTACTCTTCCTTTTCTGATGGTGACAAATGAACACTGATACGTGTTTCTTTGACATTTTTTGTATCTCCCAAATTAACAACCTCAGTCTCGTCCAAGTTAGACTTAGGTCTATTCTCGAAATCCTCAACCTCTTTAACAACCTCTCCTGGTATATCATCTTCTTCCGAGTCTATATCCGTTTGTTGCGTTGTCTCGTTGCATGTCACAATCGTCGCTTCATCAAGATAAGTAATAGTAATGTTGTTTAAGTAAAGTAATGAGAGGAAATAATAAGAGAGAGATTTGTAAGAAAAATGAAATATTTTAATGAATTCCATAAGTGTTTTGAACATTGGAGCTCATTCTTGTGAAAAATAAGATGCGAAAGGAAAATAAACTAGTAAAGCAAAATAATGCGTGGTGCTTTGTTCAGCCTTGCTACCCCGAGGCACGCCGGACTCTGGTGGTTCTGACAGTCCAATTGTTAAGGCGTGCTCCTCTGCTTACAGCCTGTATAGAAGGGCCTTCCTCCCCCTCCTCCTCAAAAATGACATAACTGTCCATATCACCCTCTCCTAAAAACAAATTCCTCATTGCTGCTAATGCTTCCTCTTCTTCTGACCCATAGATGACTTCCGCTGGTTGAAAAATCTGTTCCAGACGGGGTATCTGCTGCTCCAATGGATAGTAAGTGCCGCGGCAGGGTGGCAACCAATCCTTGAATTCTTCCCAGGTATACTCATATCCCAATCCGAAGGAGGTGCCATGCTTCTTGAGCTTGATAGGCTTAGCGATTCCTTGGAGATTCTTGCCAAGTCCTTTGCTAGGTTCATACCTGTACCAGTTCAATATGCTTTCAATTTTGTTATCCCACCATTTTTCCTTGTCCACGGCGTTGACTCGCTCAATGTGGTGGTAGGTTTCTCCGCCTATCTTTTTTCTTCCTCCGATTGCTGGGATGGTCTGGCGACTGTATATGGGGCTGCCACTGTCGCCATGAATAATCACCTCTTGATGATTCCACTCAAACTTCACCGCCTGATGTAGGGTTGATGCCACAGCCCCAGCGGCATGGATCCAGGGTCGTCCCAATAGCAAGTTGTAAGATGCTGGGATGTCTATTACTTGAAAGTCGACATTGAACCAAGAAGGTCCCATTTGCACACACAAATTGATTTCCCCAATAGTGGATCTTTGGGAACCATCGAAAGCCTTGACACTGATGGCTCCATCCTTGATCTCATGCAGGCTCTTTCCCAATATTCCGAGAGTCACCAATGGACAAATATTGAGGCTGGACCCTCCATCAATCAGAATCCGGGTGATGAAATAATCCTCGCATTGCACAGTGATGTGCAACGCCTTGTTGTGGCTTAAACCTTCCGGTGGCAACTCATCTTTGTGGAAAGTGATTTTGTGACTCTCCAATATCTACCCTACCATATTTGCCATTTCTCCTCCCGTGGTGTTGCTCGGTACATATGCCTCACTTAGTACTTTTAACAAGGCATTCTTATGTGCATCGGAGCTTTGCAGCAGAGCTAGGATAGAGATCTGTGCCGGTATTTTATTCAATTGGTCAATGACTGAGTATTCCTTTGCTTGTATCTTTCTCTAGAGGTCATCGGGCCCAGTTTCGGTGATGGCTTGTCGACCAGAGGTCTGCTTACTCGACTCAACCAAGTGTTTCGGAGTATAAACCCTGCCGGTTCTAGTCATACCCTGTGCTGCAACTGCTTCTCCGATTTTGGTTTTTCCTTTTCTCCTTGCCTCGGCTGTGTAATCCCAAGGGATGGCCTTCGTACGGAATGGTGCTATGTCCGACATTGCTACCGGAATGGGTACCCTTGCTTTGGAAGGTAACACAGCAACTTCAAATGGCGTAGGTGCCTTCGGGGACCCCAACTCGACCTCAATCGGCCCTGGCATTTTTGCAGAAGATGGTGTTTCAAGATCAAGTGGTATGGACATGTTCACTTCAGCGTCTCCAGAAGGCTGGATCTGGACTACAATCGGATTAAGTGTGACTGTTGGTTTCTTTGGCTCGTCACCTTCAGGGATCAATCCGAGTGATCCTTTAGGGTCCCAATCATCTTCTATCTCAATCATGTGAACATTGCCACCCTTGTGGTCCGGTAGAGGGTTGTTACGGACATTCAGAGCAGGCTCCTTTGCCACGATGATCTTGTTGTCAATCAACGCCTGGATCTTATCCTTCAGAGAGCGGCATTCATCAATGGTATGCCCCTTCATGCTGGAATGGTATGCACAGGTTTTGTTTGGGTTGACCCATTGGGAAGGATTTTCTAGGGTTATGGCAGGGATAGGGGTGACGTAACCAACAACTTTAAGCCTTTCATATAGCTGGTCGATTGGTTCGGCAATGGCGGTGTATTGTTTGGGAGGTCTGTGGTCGAAGTTCGGTCGGGGTCTAGGGAAATTTTGGCGAGGGGGAGGTGATTGATAGTGGGCTTGTTGGGTGTTGTAGGCTTGGTAGACGTGTGCGAATTGGGAGTATTTGGGTGAAGTAGGCTGATATGCGGGGGGTAGAGATGATTGGTAAGTAGGTGGTGGAGCTTGGTAAGAGGGCAACGGTGCTTGGTAATTTGAGGTAGGTTGATATGTAAGAGGGGGTATTGGGTAGGTTTGGTATTTGATTGGGGATTTTGTTCTCTGCGCAACCATCACGGCACTCACATCCCTTTTCTTGGACGTGCCACCAGACTGTAGAGCCTTGTTGGTAGCCTGTAATGCTTCAAAGTTAGTGACCATACCACTTTTAATACCTTCCTCGATCCTCTCCCCTAGCTTGATGATGTCGGAAAATTTTTGGCCTTCAATCAGCATCAACCTTTCGTAGTACTGTGGGTCTTGAGCCTGGACGAAAAACCTGTTCATTTGTTCTTCTTCTAAAGCCGACCTAACCTTCGCAGCTTCTGATCTCCAACGAGTAGCTGTTGATACCCAATTTTTCCCTATGTATTTTATATACTCAAAATATTCTCAAAATAACATGTACATGCATATGTAAGCATGCCCAAGAGTTTTTGGTATTTTTTCCTTATTTTTAAAGATTTTAAAATCAATTTGTTGTCTATTTTAATAGTATAAAATTCAATAATTATTTCCAGACAATCATTTTTGGGGAACAACTTTTTTTTATTCTCATATTTCCACCAAGATATAATAAATGTGATTTTTGCATATTTTTACAAATCTATTTGATATTTTTAAACTAAAACCGCATAAAATTGCAATCATAGCCTATATTATGATTAATGGCATTTTACAATTATAAAACTATTCCCAGTATTTTTAGATTAATTTTTATATATTATTAATTAGTTCAGTGCTTTTAATTCATTTTTAAAATCATTTTAACTATTTTTATATAAATTGGAGGAGAGAAATTGGTTATTTAATACATAGCCATTTCCAATTGCAATTATAGCCCCAATTTAACCCCCAATTCCACCCCTAATCAAACGACCCAATTTCAAATTCCAACCCAAACCCACAACCCATTTTCAGACCCGCCCGGTCCACTCTTATTTTAATCTGAGCCGTTGATCAAATGAGATCAACGGCCCAAATTAAGTTACCTTAATTAAACCCTCACCTACCCCCCTCTCCCCGACTCATTCTTTCACGACTCATTCTCTCTCTATCTCTCGATCTCTCTGTGCGACTCTCTAGAAGTCTCCTTGACTTCTTCCCCTCCGATGAGTTCTGTCTATCTTCGCCGGTTGGTTTCTCAACGGAAACCTTGGTTCTTCATCATCTCTTGGTCATCTACTTACCTCTCACCGGTCCAGTGATACCCTGGGGTCCTCAGGCGAGCTCGGGACGGTTCTCTTGCCTCCCATTGTCCCATGCCACTTTCCGGCCTCCCCGGCCACCTGAGTAATGGTCTACAACCTGTTCCGGCTTAAGTCGATGCCATCTCTGAGGTTCTTCCTCTTCCCTGGGTTCCACGAAACCCTAACCCTATGTTCTTCAATTTATTTTAGATCTACTCTAGATCTACAGTATTACGAAGTTTTTCTACGTTTCTTTTCTCTGAAAAAGCCTCATCTTTAAACGATCGTTCAATTTTAAAATTAGGGTTTCTTAACCCCTTTTCAAAAAATCGTTTTTACTTCTAGTTTACTGATTTCTACTACATTTTGAATGATCCTCTTATGTTTTCATTGCTATCTGAGTTATTAGGCTGGAAAGCCCTAATTCTTTCTAGCCCATTTTGACTGTGTGTGTTTGTTTATTGTGTTCATGTATCCTCTGTGATTCTCATTGTTAGGGGTCTTAATCCTCTACTGTTCTATGACCCCCTGTTTAGGGCTTCTCTGATTTGAGTGCTATTTGATGATTATTAGGTTTGACTACTTGTTTATTTAAAGGCTTCATCGATTCTATGCATCTTTCCGCAAAACTGTGATATTTTCATTGGATATGTGCTTTTGTGTGTTTTGCCTACAATTATGTACTGCTTCCTTATTTGTGAGATGCTTTCCCTAATTAGCACTGATTTCTTGAGATTTTCAGTCTCATCCGTGGTACTTT
>NW_017674621.1:83485-90595 GCF_001879085.1 Nicotiana attenuata
TTTGCATTGCATAAGGCTACCTTTCTGCCTTCCGAGACTAAGCACTGTCTCCATCTGCATTTTCTCTGCATTGCATACGGCTACCTTTCTGCCTTTCGAGCTAAGCACTGTCTCCATCTGCATTTTTGCATTGCATAAGGCTACTTTTCTGCCTTCCGAGACTAAGCACTGTCTCCATCTGCATTTTTTTCTGCATTGCATAAGGCTACCATTCTGCCTTCCGAGGTTAAGCTCTACCTCCATCTACATCGGCTGAAACACCGCCAACTTTATTTTAATTCCTGTCGGCTGAAATATCGCCATTTACATTTTTCTACATCGGCTGAAATACCGCCAACTTTATTTAAATTCCTGTCGGCTGAAATATCGCCATTTACATTTTTCTAAATCGGCTGAAACACCGCCAACTTTATTCAAATTCCTGTACATATTTCTACATCGGCTGAAAAACCGCCAACTTTATTTTAATTCCTGTCGGCTGAAATATCGCCATTTACATTTTTTCTTCACATCGGCTGAAATACCGCCAGCTTTTTTAAATTTCTGTCGGCTGAAATATCGCCATTTACATTTCTCCTTCACATCGGCTGAAATACCGCCAAATCTTGTATCTAATGGGCTGAAATACCGCCAAACTGTCCAAGGGCGTCATTGTTCGGAGGCACCATCTTCATAGCCCGAGAACCCCATGCCATGGCCCAAGGACCCCGCTTTAAATTCTGCATATCATTATTCAAAGGCATCATGGTTCGGAGGCACCATTATCATAGCCCGAGAACATCATTTCATAGCCTGCGAATCCTTTATTATGCGCTTCACGGCCCAGGACGTCATGGTCTGAGGACGTCATCCTAACCGTCCAAAGACAATATTCATGGTCCAACGGGAACTTGCATCACATTTAAATTCCGCACGATATGCTTGTATTACTTAATTGCAGGTACATCAGCTGGCCACGGCCATTACAGCAAGAGCGATCTCGCTCCGGTTCTCACAGCCCATCAGTACCTGATCACCCTTCCCAACCTAAATATTGCGCCCGTCACTTCAAAAACCTCCATCGGCATACTCCGTCGATGCATCCTGAACTACATATGACCTGATTCCTGTAAAACCAGGGATATATAGGCAGCTCAAAAACCAGAGCTCGGTCAAAACCTTCGCAAGTCGTTTCTCGCGGTCAAAATTGGTCATCATATCTTTACCCGACAACTCTTTCATCCTTCCTGGATAAAGAGGGGCAGCTGTTGATACCCAATTTTTCCCTATGTATTTTATATACTCAAAATATTCTCAAAATAGCATGTACATGTATATGTAAGCATGCCCAAGAGTTTTTGGTATTTTTTCCTTGTTTTTAAAGATTTTAAAATCAATTTGTTGTATATTTTAATTGTATAAAATTCAATAATTATTTTCAGACTATCATTTTTGGGGAACAACTTATTTTTTGTTCTCATATTTACACCAAGATATAATAAAGGTGATTTTTGCATATTTTTACAAATCTATTTGATATTTTTAAACTAAAACCGCATAAAATTGCAATCATAGCCTATATTATGATTAATGGCATTTTACAATTATAAAATTATTCCCAGTATTTTTAGATTAATTTTTATATATTATTAATTAGTTCAGTGCTTTTAATTCGTTTTTAAAATCATTTTAACTATTTTTATATAAATTAAAGGGGAGAAATTGGTTATTTAATACATAGCCATTTCCAATTGCAATTGTAGCCCCAATTTAACCCCCAATTCCACCCCTAATCAAACGACCCAATTTCAAATTCCAACCCAAACCCACAACCCATTTTCAGACCCGCCCGGTCCACTCCTATTTTAATCTGAGTCGTTGATCAAATGAGATCAACGGCCCAGAATAAGTTACCTTAATTAAACCCTCACCTACCCCCCTCTCCCCGACTCATTCTTTCACGACTCATTCTCGACTCATTCTCTCTCTATCTCTCTCTGTGACTCTCTAGAAGTCTCCTTGACTTCTTCCCCTCCGATGAGTTCTGTCTATCTTCGCCGGTTGGTTTCTCAACGGAAACCTTGGTTCTTCATCATCTCTTGGTCATCTACTTACCTCTCACCGGTCCAGTGATACCCTGGGGTCCTCAGGCGAGCTCGGAACGGTTCTCTTGCCTCCCATTGTCCCATGCCACTTTCCGGCCTCCCCGGCCACCTGAGTAATGGTCTACAACCTGTTCCGGCTTAAGCCGATGCCATCTCTGAGGTTCTTCCTCTTCTCTGGGTTCCACGAAACCCTAACCCTATGTTCTTCAATTTATTTTAGATCTACTCTAGATCTACAGTATTACGAAGTTTTTCTACGTTTCTTTTCTCTGAAAAAGCCTCATCTTTAAACGATCGTTCAATTTTAAAATTAGGGTTTCTTAACCCTTTTCAAAAAATGGTTTTTACTTCTAGTTTAGTGATTTCTACTACATTTTGAACGATCCTCTTACGTTTTCATTGCTATCTGAGTTACTAGGCTGGAAAGCCCTAATTCTTTCTAGCCCGTTTTGACTATGTGTGTTTGTTTCTTGTGTTCATGTATCCTCTGTGATTCTCGTTGNCAATGTTTTCTTATGTGTTTTCATCCTCTGCCTAACATCTACCCCTACAAACTTGTACCCCCTCACCTAAGTGTTATATGATCTTAATGTGTGACTCTGTCTGACACTTAATGTTGTTGGACTTTTGGCATGAACTCTATGTGATAATTACGCTGTAACTTTAGTTCAAGGGCTAATTGTGTATAAGTTTACTTCTGCCATGTGATTTATCTGTCCCCTAGTCCCTATCCCTACTTGTGTTTGCTTCCTGAACTCTGCATATCTTCTGAGTTGTGGTTGTCCTGTTTCTTTCCTTTCTTGTTTTTATAAAACAAACTCCCAGTTGTTCTCTGGAACTATTTTCTTCAAAAACTGGTATTTCTAACCCAACTTTTTTTTGAACTCTATCACACCCTCACAATTCTTAGAAAGTAGGTTCTGCCCCCTTTCGTGTAAGCATTGCTTTGGGTGTCTCTGAATACCCACTGAACTTTGATGCACAAGGCTGGGAGTTCCACACCGCACTCATTCAACATTTTTGGTAAATGTTTGGGTGCTGGTATTGGCCAGGGACCCAATGGGGCCCTAGGGAGCTTTGCCGCACCCAGACCATAGCTGTGAAACTCGAAAGAAGTAAGGATTGGGCCTGGTTGAAGGCTCCCTATAGAGTAGCTTCTTATTTTATTTTTGATTATGTAATTCAGCTATCATAGTTTGTAATAACTTGTAAACAACTGATTGGGGTTATAGTGAAAATGGGTTGGGGTTATGCATGCTTAGTTAAAGTTATGGGTAAAAAACATGCTTGTAGGGCTTTACTTACCTATTTGTGGAATAGACATCATGTATAGGACATGTATCTCATGCAGTAGTGATCCTGTTTTTAGACTCTTTACTTTCAGTCTGTTGTCATACTCACTTCATATTCACAACTAGCTAATGATTCACAAATAACTGTTAAAACTACTGCTGCATTTTCACTGGCATTTAGATACCATGTTTTTAGGACCTTTACGTGCATTAGATACCATGTTACTTAGGATTTATATTTTGTCTGAGTTACAATTTGCGAAACGCCTCACCAGTATGTTTAAGCTAATAATGCAGGTTTGATTAATCGCGTCCTTTAAAACTGGGATTAATATGCATGTTCACCTTTAAGGTAATTAGGCAATGAATAAGACACCTAGGCAAGCTTTAGGCCTAATACAAATTGATTAATCATGCTTCAGAACTACTCAGCCTCTTTTAACTTATGAACTTCATCCTTTGTTTGCTTCTATAAAATTTGTTCTGTCAAAACTCCAGTCCCATTTTTTATCTCGGAATCGTGCCTCTGCTTTATCATGCTTTTTACTGAGTTGTTTGCTTGTCCAGAATCGTGCTTTGGTAGGTTACTATAATACTACTACTATATTTTCAAAGTATATTTTAAACAAGTTTATCTGTACCTTTTTTTACTAATTCCTGAACTGCTGCAATTTACTGCCATCGTTTATTCATCTTTTTAAAAATCGGACATTCTTCAAGGCTCATAGTTTTAAATCTTAGGCTTCTTCTGCAATTTATCTTCTCCGACCTTCTTGTTTTGAACTCTTTTTTAGACCTTAACTGTGTTTGAGACGTGCTAGTTACATGTTTACTTGTGAGGGGTCTGTGAGCCTCTTATTTGCCTTTCTATGTCCCCTTTATGTGAAGTCCTACTTGTTATGTATGTCGCCTAGCATTTTATCCTTTAAACCTAAGGGTCCAGCCTAGACCTTACCCTGTAGGGATAGTGGTCCTAAATACCCTCTAGGACTTATAGGACGGGACGGGTAATAGCACGCAATAAGAACTCGTGAACAATCCACACGTTTAAATAACCTTTACGGGGTGGGAAGGGTAGATATGGAGATGATGATCACACGATAACACTACGCGTACAATTCATTACCGGTGTTGTGTGGATGATCCATGTGATTTATAAACCTAGGACCCCTTTTCTTATACAACTTTGTTTAATATCTAAAATCCTGTCTTTTCAACTACTCAAAACTCCTCCTTAATTTTACTGCATTATGCCTTTTCTTCCAAATTCTTCTTCTTTGTTTATTCAATGTGTTGATTAATTTTCTGTGTTTAGTCCCCGTTTTAAACAAATTGTAGATCATCTAGACCTTGAGCCATCCTACTTGTCACGTATTTATCTGCAACCCTTATGTGTAAAATTATGTGTGTATCTATTTGCATTAAAGTTACAACATAGCATGGCCGGGAACCACACTAGTGGATCTTGATGGGTGCCTAACACCTTCCCCTTGAGATAATTTCTAGCCCTTACCCGAACTCTGGTTTTCCAACTCAAAAACCCTTAGTGTCTTAATGCACTTAATCATTAGGTGGCGAATCTTCAATTCCAAAAACCCAATTCCCAAACGGGAATAGAGTTGTCTTCCCAAATGTCGTAAACCCGATTTTCGCTTTAGAAAGAGGGGGCGTCGACAGCATGGCGACTCTGCTGGGGATTTCTTTAGGCTTTTACCACTTCATATTATATGTGACTTTATTGTTTTCTTTATTGCTTTGTTTAATACCTTTATTCGAAACTGACTTGTCTTTTTGTTTCCTTTTTCTTTAACACTTTCATTTACTGCTTTCTTTCAATACCGTTGTAATTTTCGAGCAATTATTGTAACCATCATGGATGTGAAAATACGTGACAATCTGTTTCATTTTTTGTAATTGCATCTTCAACATCATATTCCACTCGTGCCAAACAAATACCATAGCAAGGCTTGATGAGTTGTTGCGCTCTTCCGATATTATTACCCCCTAAATTTGGCAAAGGCATATTTGCGGTAAAAGTAGTCGATCAGCGGTGCAGTCGACGGTTCCGTGCCTTTCCCTCTTGAGTTGTCCACTCAAGGGCACCGGTCTAGCACCCCATAGAAACCCTATCCTGTTTAACTGTTCATGCATCACTGTCAAACCTAGTCGAGTCAGTTATGCTGTCCACATAATGACTCTTTAGGATAGCCTTATCCAAAGTCCACTGGGTTCCCCTGGGACCCAAACGGACAACACCATACTCTATGCATTTATTTGGAGAACTAAATGTTGTTTATGCTAATTATTGATTTAAATAGTCGAGTTCGGTGGGGGTAAGGGACTAACGCTTTGTTTTGTAGAAAATGAGGCACGAAGTCCCCAGATTCGGCATGGTAACCAATATTCACCCGAGGTTGCTAAGATGGTGGGAAGACCTTCATTCCAGTGACTGGACTCTCGTCTCAAGTATTTGGGAAACTTACCCTCTCTTTTGGAAATTCAGCCGGACAACAGAATTATAGAGGCTGCGACTTTATTATGGGACAGTGATAGATCGGTATTTCAATTTGGGGACCTTGAAATGACCTCGCTGCTCGAGGAAATAGGAGGGTTAGCCGGTATCCCTTGGGAGACTCCGGGTTTGCTCATGCTAGAAAACCGCAAGGGTAAAGGTTTCTTCAAAATGATGGGGTTGAAGAAAAACTCAGATTTGATTTGTTTGAAGGTTTCCTATATTCCCTTCGACTACCTGTACGAGAGGTAAGGTCATAGCAAGTCCTACCGCACCTATCCAGACGAATTCACCCTCACCTCATTGGGGCATATCCACAGGAGGGTTTTCGTCTTCATGTTTTGTTTCTTGGGGATGATAGTGTTTCCCATGAAGAAGGCTAGGATCCACACCAGACTAGCCATGGTCACCAAGACACTAATGGAGGGGATTGAAGGGCAACATTTCAGCATAGTGCCCATGATTATTGCGGAGATCTATCGAGCTTTGGAAAATTGTGAACGAGGGGCCAGTCATTTCGAGGGATGCAACTTATTACTCCAACTCTAGCTCATAGAACATCTCCAAAAGGGTCGATACCGCCAAGAGCTTCCTCGAAGGCCGTGGAATGACCATATAGCCTTTCACCATCCCAATAGAATGAACTATATGCCTGACATGTTTGCTCGGCCAGGGGATGCTCGAGGATGGGTAGAATTGTTTGAAAACTTGAAAGAAGACAAGGTGCAGTGGATGTTCGAATGGTTCCCCACTGGAGAGTTCATCATCCGCTCTCGGGACGCTCCATTTCTCATACTCATTGGTCTGAGGGGAACTTATCCCTATGTCCCTCTCCGGGTCATGAGGCAAGCAGGGAGAAAGCAAGTCCTACCAAAGGTAGAAAAGATGAGTCATTTCAGGGCTGATTTCCAAGACGACGATAGCCCATACAAATGTCAAGCTCAACAAATGTGGAACAGCAAGATCGTCCTGGAGAGGGATTCCATAGAACCTGACAGGTATCATGCCGGCTACACCTCATACTATCCAGGTTGGCTAGAAGAAGATCATGTTGGGATAGGACAGCCCGGGTATGTTCGTGGTCACAGGGTCATCGACGAAAGGGCTGAGATACAGGTTAAGTACAACCAGTTGCGCAAGAGGATCAGGGAGTGCGAGAGCGAGCATCAGGAGATTCAAGAGACAAATCAAAAGTTAATCGAGGAATGGAAGGATATGGCTG
>NW_017674622.1:0-683 GCF_001879085.1 Nicotiana attenuata
ATCGCATCGGGGGTGAGGATTGAGATGTTGCCCCAGTTACATTCCTCCTTTTCAACGGGGATGCTAGGAGGATGAATGGAAGAAGGGTTTCTACGAACGTGCCAGAACCTGTCACTTTTAGTGTTTGAAGGTGGTTTGTTCTCTTGAAGGTCGGATGTCGTGCTAAGGTGAAGCAGTGTGATGGTGTTTACGGTTGGAGGTTCAGACTCGACGTCGACCTCTTTGGTTTTGTTCTTTTCTGGACCCCCTCCGAAGATAAAGCTGGCATTTTCGGAGATAGCAGTGTTCGAAGACATGTTTACGCGCAAATATTTTTACTGAGAAAGTTGAATATTGCAGAAGAACTCTAAGATTTAGAGAAGAAGAAGTGGTTGTGAAACTAAAGGGTTAAAATGACGAGTAGCGAAAAATTTATAGACGGCAAAAATCATGGTCATTATTACCTCAAAAATCATTGAAAATATTTGCTAATTCACGGGGTAACACGTGTTCGAATCATTGTTTTGCGAGAAGACGTATGGAGTAGTTCCTCAAACTCTCTACACAACTCTTCTCTGTGATCTATGGAGCAAACTTCTCCAAGAAGAGAATTGAGAACTGTTGCCATATGAGTGGTGTTGGTCAGCTGGCCTGCCTGATTCATAGGTCTGCCACACCTGTAGATTCGACCTATGAGACTAGAA